>NC_134097.1:152426438-152729468 GCF_000715075.1 Nicotiana tabacum | reverse complement strand
TTTTCAATTATACCTTAAAACGTTGTAATATGACAATCAGCAGTGATAGCTCCTGGATTGACTGGGTATCACTCAGACGCACGTAGTCCTTCATGGGAATATTAGAAAGGTGTAAATAATCCCCACATTTCTCAAACATATTGTCATGCATTGGAGCAGAACCTGAAACTTGTAAGAACAGCTCAAGCTGCATGGCCTCGATGGCTGCACCTATATCAATCAATTTGCAACTGTTATCATCATTTTTCAAACCACAACCGTATTTACCAGATGAGGAAGTATCTTCACTATCATGGGCATTATTGACATACTCCCATAGATAGATGTGAAGACGCTTTGCCTGAGCCAATTTTGGCATCACAGACCTAATCCAATGACTTTTTTTGGCTAGTGCATCTTGGACATCCATTTCTACTCTTTGTTGTCCTATGCCCATATCATACACTATTGGAAGTGCATTCCCCTTCTCAAACTGAGAAAAGCTTTCTCTACGCACTTTCCTTTCAAAGGACCTAATTCTATCATAAATTTTAACCAACATTGCAGGAGATAACTCATAAATGGATGGATGCAGGACCACGACCTTTTTACGGTTCTCGCAAAAGTTTGTGACAGCAGGGAAGAAGACATCAAGGCATTTACAGTGCCCTTTATGTTGAAGCTTATTCAAACTGCGTTCTAAGGTCTTTTTGTCCATTGATGTGTGCCTGTCCTTCTCAAGATTCTCAAGTCGTCTTTGTAACTCAGGTTTTATAAGGAACTTCTCCTCCTGCTCAAAGAAGAATAGCTTGAGTTGGTTCATCTAAACTGAAATGTATAGACTTATATTCAATGCAGAAGCAAAAAAGTAGTTGAGATGCCAAATACCTCTAACATTTTAAGTATCCACTGCTCTCTCTGTTCCCTTGCCCAGTCTTCTCGCAATTTATGACTGGGATATGCTTTGTACGCTTGGCATCTAGGGGATATTGTTTCAGTTACTGAAGATTTTACAGGTACAAAGTCCCGTACAGAAGAATCCATTATCTGCATTTTTGTGTCATTAACTGTGTTGCTCACATCTATGGGAGAATTCTGTCCGTTGCTCATTCTATTGTTGCCCCAATCCTGGACCTCCACGATAGAGAAAAACAAAAAGGTGAAAAGTGTACAATGCCGAGTTGAGTACAGAATATAAATCTGAGAATGTGCATCAATGGAATAAAGCATTTGGTTCCCACTGCCAGATAATACTTGAGATGACAAACCAACTACCTAGAAACTACCAAACCACTGAACCCCCCAAGTAGCCACAAAAAACATTGTACTGCAAACATGAAACTGTTGAGTTGTCCCACATCGGTGGGATTTGAGGTCCTTGATCTCCTTATATGAATAGAAATCAAACGGAAACTATTGACTCATTAATCTTATCGCAGACCTAAAATAAATAACTAAAAGTATTCCCTGCTTGAGATAAGGTGGACAAACAATTCAAAAGGAAAGAAATAAAATTGGGTTACACCATGTTTTATGTATATGATGCATTTTAGTGCTATCTCAACGTCAAACGCTATATTTTCAATGATTTCATGTTTATGAACTATCTAGTTGCAGATAGTACATGTTTACGAACGTTTTGAAAGCTTTATATGATGACAAATATGGATTTCATGATATTGATACATGAAATGTTTTTGGAGTAACCATGACAACTGAGAGGGTATTCGCACTTACGGGTTCGATGCCTAGAAACGGTATGTGCCGGTATGGGATCATAGTTAGTGCCATTTTTAAATGGTGGTTATGTTGCACCACACGAAAGTAAGTGGAAATGTTTGCCAGCATACCTACGGTGAGAAGGCATATGTCAATCAGGAGGATGATCGGATGTCATAAGTAGTTTCTAGTGAAAGCTCCCTAAAGTTATAAATACTTATGTTCATGGACTACGAGCACCCTTTGATTTCAAAAATAATTTCGAATGACTTAGCATGTGTTTATTATATTGGGATAACATTGATTTGCATGAGAAATATGATTGTGATATTGAAGTGCATGTTTTTTGAATACTTGTCCCACATTTTAAAGGGTGATCAATAAGACTTAGGGGGTATTTTTATACTCACTGCCTTACATGTGTGGTACAGGTTTGGGTATTGCAATGGAGTCCAGTCCATGAATTGAGCACCATTACTTAGAGCTTCAGTGGTGAGCCCCAAATTTGATCAGTGGCGGCTTAGTTCATTTCAATTGTTATTAATTATATGGGGAACCATGTCCCACTTCTTTTTTGAAATAAGATTCTTTAGACGCTCTGTGACTCATTGTGGCTAGATGTATATGTACCTCGTATTGTATTTGGACTATGCCTCTCGAGGTTTAATTCAGATATGTGATATATTCGAGCCTTTCTTTTGGATTTAGTTGATACGACGGGCAGAAGGATTAGCTCAGTGAGCGCCAGGCTCGGGCACCAACCATTGCCCCTTAGTTTGGGTTGGCTAACAACAAAATTAAAGGCAAAAGCCTTCCTACTATGGTTAAGCTGTAGATCCTTCTAGAATAAATCTCACTAACTAGAGACACTCATCTGCCCATATAGATACCATCCACGACTTCCACTTACATATAAAGCTTCAAGTACTACAGACTTGATTGATAAACACCCTGCTACTGCTTCCTTGGCGTGGAATTGTTCTATAAGCCCTCTACTACATTTCAGGGCACTAAGGGGTAGCATCCAATCTATGCACTACACACCCTTCACCTATACATCTTATTTGATAGCCTATACTAATTCACCTATCATTATCAACCATTTTGCTCCTTACACCTAGAAACTATGTGCTCCCTACTAGTAGAAGATATGATCTTGAAAATAGTTTCACTCTTTATCTTTTGTTAATTGGATTTGATCTTTATCAGTTATCACCTTATGGAACGAAGAATAAGGCACAAAAATACTCTAAACAAAAATAGTTTTCAACACCAACTTGATCCAACCAAAGTGTCTCCTCTTTGATGCAATTTATAACTCTATAAGGCATGAACTAGGGAATTCCATGAACACTCTGCTTACAGATGTCTTTAACATGTAAAAACTACACCAGAGAAATCAATATTATACCAATGCACAATCAAACAAAGAGTGAAGTTTATACAAATGCATAACTTGCCTCAAAGTAATTGTAAGAAATAATTTGTTCTTGACTCTCTTATATTTGTAAGTGAAAGACTGATAACCGCGGAAAAGTTGGAAATGACCTTATTAATTGAGATAAAATGCAGAGGCAGAAATCATGCAGTGGCAAACGTAACTGTGAGATAGTGTACATCATGCAAGAATTTGTAGTTTAGTTCAACACTCTTTTGAAACGTACTGGGTGGAAAGGACAACTAGTATTCTCGTACTATTTCATACTTTAAAGGATATTAAGTTGGAGTCCTATTTAATCAGACTTTAACTAAGGAGAAGAGAAGTGCTGCAATTTTCATGTTTTCAGACTCTCTGTTAGTCTTTTTTAAATCCTTCCTCCACTTCTCTTAAATAAGGAGGGCATAAAACAGCTGGATGGCATATAAAGCACAGCAAAAACTCATAACAAACTCAAAAACTCTAAGACAAGGTGATCCTTTATCTCCCTTTCTATTCATTATAGCCATGGAAGGATTGAACAACAGAATCAAAACGGCTAAAGTCAGTGGGTGGGTTAAAGGTTTTGAGGTAAGCAGGAGTGGGGCTAACAATCTAGAGATCACACATCTCCAATATGTTGATGATACTCTAGTCTTCTGTGATGCTGAAAAGACCAACTTAGATTCTTAAGGATCATTTTGGTCTTATTCGAGGGAGTCTCAGGATTACACATTAACTGGAGAAAGAGCAATATTTTTCCCATTAATGAAGTTAACAACATGGAGGAACTGACACAGATATTGGGAGGAGAAGTTGGGTCCCTACCAACTGTTTACCTTGGGATGCCTCTTGGTGCAAGATCCAAATCAAAAGAAATCTGGAATTCAGTCATAGAAAAGTGTGAGAAGAAGTTGTCAAGATGGAAATCGCAATACCTATCATTGGGGGGCAGGCTAGTTCTAATCAACTCAGTATTAGACTCACTACCTACTTATATGATGTCTTTGTTCCCAATTCCAGCAGGCATTTTACAGAGATTGGACAAACTCCGAAGATCATTCCTTTGGCAAGGTAATAAGGAGAAAAAGGTCTTCCATTTAGTTAAATGAAAGACACTCACAATGGATAAAAAACAAGGTGGTTTGGGGATAAGGAATTTGAAGAATCAAAGCAAGGCTCTTAGAATTAAATGGTTATGGAAGTACTCTCAAGAACCCCAATCTTTATGGGGCAAAGTGATCAAAGCAAAGTATGGTGAGGAAAATAACTGGGTGTCAAAAAAAGTCAGAACATCATATGGAGTAAGTATGTGGAAATCCATCAGAGAACTTTGGCCTATAATGAAGAATCACTCCTCCATAAGAGTGAACAACGGAAGGAACACATCATTTTGAAATGATAACTGGTTAGGAATTGGAAGCTTAAAGGAAAGATACCCAGATATGTTTGGTTTAGCACAAAACCAGCATAAGACAGTAGCTGATATGAGGAGTCATCAAGGATGAGAAATTGCTCTAAGAAGACAGTTGAATGACTGGGAGATAACAAGATTAGTTGACCTTTACAAAGAGCTGGAAGCATTTACAGGATTATAGGAAGGTTTGGATTCACTATGGTAGAAGAGGCACAACAGAGGAGTTTACCGGGTGAAGGATGCATATAAGATTTTGAATCATAATAACCAACAGGTAGACACATGGTTTTGGAAACATATATGGAAAACAAAGATTCCATACAAGGTAGCTTGCTTCACTGTGTTCAAGATGTTTTCTGTGTGGGGATAATGCAGAAACTGTCACCCATTTGTTTCTACATTGCAAGATTACAGACCAACTATGGAAAATCTTTATTAGTCTTAGGGGTATTTCATGGTCAATGCCATACATGCTTAAAGATGTCCTTTATAGCTGGGAAGAAGCTGGAGCTGAAGCAACTAGTAGAGATAGATGGAGGACCGTACCGGCTTGTATCTGGTGGACAGTTTGGAGGGAAAGGAACGCTAGATGTTTTGAAGATAGAAGCAATCCAGTGCAGAAGATCAAACTCAATTGTATTCTTCTTTTTTGTTTTTGGTGCAAACAGATTTACACAGAAGATACATTGACAATCATAGACATACTAGGATCTTGCTAGATCTCAAATTAGAACATCTTCCAATCCTCTCTATGTAAATTTGGTTTTCAGTGCAACCTATGTACTGATATTTATAATATATACAATAGTTACCAATTCAAAAAAAAAAAAAACAACTCATAACTCACTGTTACTTCTTAAGACCATATCTGAACTGTTACACAAAAAATTCCATGAAAAGTGGTAGATGGTAATATCAACAGAAGGAACTTTACATACTTCAAAAGTCTGATGCTCGACGGGAAGCTCCACAAGCTGTTGGCCAATCTGACCTCTCTTTTCTATTTTAACCGGAGGTTGTTTTCGGCCAAGGTCATCAGATCGACGTATGCGAGTATTAAAGTGCATTGGTGAAAATTCCTTTAAAAGACGCAAAGACTTGCCCTTCTGTGAACAGTGAATAAAATTACATTAATAAACTCCGCATGTAGATCATCATTTTTAAGATTACCAAATGAAAACAGTACCGACTGAAGATGAAAGAGAATATTTTTGGTCTTCTGAGTATAGGATAAGTGCTATTTTAATCACCTTGCCGACATCAATAATGTAAAATCCCCGAAGGCCCGAACTACTAACTTGATTGCACTTTAGCCCGTAACCATAGTTTATTTTCACAAAATGGGAGGGTTGGGTCAATTTTGAGTGGGTTAAAACGGGTAAGTCATGATTCAACTCGCCCAACGTTTACTTGAATCATGATGGATTGGTAAAAATAAATTAATTAACGGATCATAACCCAACCCATCCAACTTGATCCAGATTAACAAAAACTATGTAAATACAGTAAGCACTTTGATGGAGATTCAAAAAGTTAAAAAGAACTACCAGCGAATTTTGGTTTAGATGACAAACCACAGATTTTCCTGAATCTCACGTGCTTTAACAAACAAACAACATCACAACAAAAGTGTTTAAAATCTTTGAAATTCCATTGATGTAACATGAGAAAAAATCAAGGTTTTACAACTGAAACAGTTTAAGGTTGATTGAACTGTTTAGTGGATTTCAGCAGCAGATTTATGCGTTCCATATTAGTATATTGTAACTCTGAAATAAATGAGAGTAAGCAGCAAAGACTTCTGTTTATCTTGCTCTTGCTTGATATCCTTGAACACCATCATTCAAATCAGCTTCATATATAACAGCATTTGGGATATGGATAGATCGTATCTTCTAATATTTCTTTCTATTCTAGTCCATTTCCCATGTTTCATGCCTATTTCATTTAGACAGCTATTCTGAATCAAATGCTATAAACTGCAATGTGAGGACAATCAATGTTTGTAAAGCAAAACGTTGGAAGTGAACTACAATTTAGGTCAATATGACTCTTTCACTTACTTCAGTTACCTCCACGACCTGAGCTTGTGTCAACCTACGTAAGATCTGTCAGGAAACTGTATCAGACAAACAGTACAACTTATATAGTGCTTCTTTTGGAATTCAATTTACTACCTCCAAGATAAAAAACACTTACATTTTTTCTCCATTCTTTATGTCCAAAAGCATCTTGATAACCTAGGTCCTTTTTAATATTTGAGATAGTAAGAACCTGGAAAGGTGAAACAGGTTATAAGAAGGTTTGTATCATGTTGTTCACAAAATTGAGATACCCAAAATATTTCAAGAGTATGACAGACCTTCCCCTTAGCCTTTTCAAGTTTATTACAAATATCCCTCAGTATGGGCAGATAATCTTTTATATGCACATCCTCTCGATTAGACTTCACATCACAACTACCAGAATTTTCATAAGATAAATCATCAGCCATCAGAACTCCACCTCTTATTTCAAGCCTTTGTTGACTGTGCAAGTGCTTCCTGTAGCGGCTTAAATAGAGCATGTTGGTTGTAGTATGCTTACTTATAAGTTTCCCGTTATTGGATGCTTCATTTGTCCAAATAATTGCTTCATGCCTCACAATCAGTCCTAGAACCTCAAGCTCCTTAAATATGTGGAAGAAGTTATTGGCCTTGATGCCAAATTCCTTAGTAAGCTCACACTGGGTAATTCCATTTGCTCTGTCAATGCACCATGAACCATGGTTAGCACATTATGAGAGGAATCAGTGTCTTGATACTTGCTTTAAAGAGACAAAGAAGTCTCTTCAACCTATATATGCCAAGTAGGAGCGCAAACACGTGGGTTTTTGGGGGTCAAAGAAAACAAATTAAAAAGAATAAAAGCTTTTGAACGGTTGCTTCTCTTCTACTCACAATTAGCATGACGGCGTAGTAAGTCCAAGGTTCAAATCCTGATAGAGGCAAAAAAGCTAGGTACTCTCTTCTTATTTTTTAACCTTTGAAAAAGTAGGTTACCTGGTGGAAGAATGCAATAGAATAGCTGAGGTGAGGCACAAATTGGCCTGAATATATACCATTTTAGAAATAGGAGGTGTGACATTACAGATAATTAAATTCCATAACTTCAATGAAAGCAGAGCAAAAATTTCAATCAGGTGTGGATAAATATATAATAATAGTTACAAATGTATATATATCAAAAAGACCAACAGTCTGTTTGGCCAATCTTCTAAAATATGCTTATTTTGATAAGTACTTTTTCCAAAGTGCTTTTCAAAAAGGTACTTTTGGTGAGAATCAATTTGTGTTTGGCTAATTAATTCGAAAAGTACTTTTGAGCAGTAATTAGTGTTTGGCCGAACTTTTGAAAACTGTTTCTAAGTGTATTTTTCTCAAAAGTGTTTCTCCGATAAGTGCTTTTGGAGAGAAGCTACATTTTTCTGTTTCTCAAAAACTTCTTTTGCTTCTCCTAAAAAGCATTTTTTTTCTTCCAAAAGCTTGGTCAAACACCTCAATATTTTGACAAAAGTACTTTTGGCCAAAAAAAGTACTCCTAGCCCAAAAAAAAGTTTGGCCAAACAGGCTACAAATTTCACTCAAAACTCATTAACTCTAAATTCTGGCCGATTTGCCTCAATTAGAGGAAGAGATGGAGGAGATGAACCTTGCAATGGCGATCCGTTGGAGGACTCTTTTACGGAGATGAAGAGCTTCTAACTCTTGTTTACATAGCTTAGACTTGAAAACCTCAACCTCATGAATCCTAGTAAAATTATCAACCATATGCTCCGGTACGACGATCTTCAATTCCATTCTCTCGCATTCTTCCACACTATATGACTTAACCAAATCATTATCATCACAAGTGTACCTACTCCCTTCTCGCGATTTGAATTCGAGACCCGGAATGTTAATAAGGTTAGACAAAATTGCCTTTTTTACATTATTACAGAGTACAAGGCCGTTTTTTGAAAGGATGGGATTTAGTTTGGGCCAGAGATTGCTGATAAGGACTGAACTATTGCCTTTGCAACCTTGTATGCAGAGTTCTTCCACTGCTTTGTTCACTATTGCATCCATATATTTGTGAAAAACAAGTTTAAATAGAATTATTTCGGAACTCACCCTAAAAAAAGCAGTAGCCTAGTGAACTAAGCTCCCACTACGAGCTAGGTCCGAAGAAGTGCCGGACTACAAGGGTCTATTGTACCCGTATTAGTGGTTGTTTCCACGACTCAAACCCGTGACGCCATAAAAGTGGGCACGGGTGTCGTCTGCGACGCACCCACCCTACCTCTACCGGTATCCACGGCCACCCCCTTTCCAAGCTCCACTCTCCTTTTCTTTCTCAGTGACGACTCGTCCCCATTAGAGGATTCATCCAAAAGGTGAGGGGTTGGTACAGAAGAGGCCTCTTCCCTCACGACCAAATCCCGAGAGGAACCTTCTATCTGAAGCAGCTGAGTACAACCCCCTCGAGCAGATTAGGCCAAGGCAAATTGCATTCCCACAGCAGCGACGGCCTGTCGGAATGCAGGGACTGGGGCCCTCCGCCTGGAAACTCCTCGACCTGTCATCACGAAGAGTCGTATCAATAGTTAACGGTGTTTAACCAACGAAGTGATGTGGGGGAAGATACTTACCAGATGAAACTTTCGGGCCATAACGTTTCACAAGGCGGGCCAATCTCGAGTCTCCGCTGCATGGGGCAACAAACGAGTTACCCAATCCCTTATGCCAGCAATAGGGCGGGGTGGACGCCCCATAGCTGTAAACAAGAAACAAACAAACTCTATAAGGAATGAAGAGGAGAAGAAAGAACAAAACAAGTGGCAACACTTACGATTCTCGTTCCATCGCTCTGGGAACCTAGCGGGATCGGAGACAACATGTTCGGTTCTGACAAAGAAGTACTTATGCCAGAACTCGTGACTTGCTCGGTTGTCAGTCCCCACTACCAGCCCCTTTGTTCCACGATGCCTCAAATGGACCATAGTGCCTCTATGAAAGCTGGGCGAGAATAGGTGTAAGAGGTGATGGACAGTAACTTCACACTCCGCCAACTCCGCATACTTTGTCAACAAGAGAAGTACCTTAAGCGTGTATGGTGAGAGTTGCACCAGGCAAACCTGATAAAATCTACAGAATTCCTCCGCCAACGGAGGGAGGGGGAAAGAATAACCGATCACGAAAGGGTACTCATAAAAAGCGCAGTACCCAGGTCTGTGGACTTCCACGAAGTCCCTTCCCGCCAGAATCATATCGACATTGGCGGGGATACTATACTTTGTACGGAGAGCATCTATATGAGCTTGGTCCGTTTCGGAGAACACTGGGGTAGGAGTAGCGGGAGGATCTTTGAGGAAGTCACTCAGAGATGTGGGGTGTCTCGGCAGCAATTCCTCCACGGTGGGAAAGCTGCCCCCCTTTTCCACCACTATGTCCTCACCGCCGGAGGGGAACGCCACGGACAGCAGGTCAGCCTCAGAAACCCCTTCGTGAGATCGATGTGTTCTAGGCATCGCTTTGACAGGAAAGATGTTAGAGCAGCAGAGAAAGTTGTAGATGAATAATGAAAGAAGAAGAAACAGAAAATCGTAAAAATGAATGTAGGAAAGATGAGGAAGGATAACCGGAAGTGAAATGGCCAAGAGTTTTTGAAAAAACAAACCCTCCACCTATTTATAGGATTGGGTGGCGCCAGAATCGAAGCAAAAGGCTGCAGCGGAGCACCGAAATCGAAGCGACAAGCCATCAACCCCTGTATCGAAAACACGCATAATGATGACGCACGTGGAGATGACGTCATTTCCACGTAAAATACACTACCTAGTGTCTTGCTGAGCACGCTGACCGCCCCTTATTGGCCAAGCCGTAACGCCTCGAAGGATCAAATTTCTCCATAAGGACGTGTGGTGTCCGCTTACCGAGGACACACCAAGTTGCAACTTCGACAAGTGGAGGGACTAACTGTATGGCTCCAAATTTAGACAACCACGACCGTTGATGATTACGACAAACGACGAGATCCTCGTAGCTCGACATCCTACAGAGGACGACCTACAGGCGAACAAGAGGCCGCACGACTTTTGCAGCAGTGTAGGTCCATTAGGGGACATTAGGAATCTTCTTTCGAATATTCCCTATGATTTGTCTTTTAGGGCTTAGAGGGGATTTGTCCCCTATATAAAGAGCGTAAAACAACCTTGTAAGCCGCTGGGCACTTTCCTCGCTTATGACACATGACACTTGCTATAACACTTGCTTACATAAACGATTGATGTCATTATTGTTTCAGGGTTCATCTTTTGTTCTAGAGATTATTATACTTAGCTAAGATTTACCCCTTCATTTTTTTTGATTGATTTATTCAAAAAGGTTCCAATATCTTTTGAGTCAAACAGTCTCTTCAACCTATATATGCCAAGTAGGAGCGCAAACACGTGGGTTTTTGGGGGTCAAAGAAAACAAATTAAAAAGAATAAAAACTTTTGAACGTTTGCTTCTCTTCTGCTCACAATTAGCATGACGGCGTAATAAGTCCAAGGTACAAATCCTGATAGAGGCAAAAAAGCTAGGTACTCTCTTCTTATTTTTTTAACCTTTGAAAAATTAGGTTACCTGGTGAAAGAATGCAAATAGCTGAGGTGAGGCATAAATTGGCCTGAATATCACCATTTTAGAAATAGGAGGTGTCATTAACATTACAGATAATTAAATTTCGTAACTTCAATGAAAACACAGCAAAAATTTCAATCAGGATGTAGATAAATTGGCAATGAGAGAAAAACACTTCTTTCAGAATTAGAGTGTAATTTCTATGGAGCAGTAACATATATAATAATAGTTACAAATGGATATATATCAAAAAGACCAAATTTCACTCAACTCATTAACTCTAAATTCTGGCCGATTTGCCTCAAATTTTGGAGGAAGAGATGGAGGAGATGAACCAACCTTGCAATTGCGATGCGTTGGAGGACTCTTTTACGGAGATGAAGAGCTTCTAACTCTTGTTTACATAGCTTAGACTTGGAAACCTCAACCTCATGAATCCTAGTAAAATTATCAACCATATGCTCCGGTATGACGATCTTCAATTCCATTCTCTCGCATTCTTCCACACTATATGACTTAACCAAATCATTATCATCACAAGTGTACCTACTGCCTTCTCGCGATTCGAATTCGAGACTCGGAATGTTAATAAGGTTAGACAAAATTGCTTTTTTTACATTATTACAGAGTACAAGGCCGTTTTTTGAAAGGATGGGATTTAGTTTGGGCCAGAGATCGCTGATAAGGACTGAACTACTGCCTTTGCAACCTTGTATGCAGAGTTCTTCCACTGCTTTGTTCACTATTGTGTCCATATAGTTGTGAAAAACAAGTTTATATAGAATTATTTTGGAACTCACCCTATTAGAAAAAAACAGCTCAATGCACTAAGCTCCCGCTACGAGCTAGGTTTGGAGAAGTGCCGGACTACAAGGTCTATCGTACCGTATTTTTGCCTGTTTTGACAACTCGAAACCGTGTCTCAATATAAAAATAAAACTATGACGTCCAAATTCTAGATCTGTAACAACATCATATCCGTGTGAAGATCATATGTTAGAAAGAGTATAATTTTGAGTTCTCTGAAGTTTGTGGTGACCGACGGCAAGAGAAGAGGCAATCGTGAAACCCTAAATTAAATTACGAGTTTGGATTCCTATGGAGCCGAGAATGGGAAAAAAAACAGAGAGCAAAGAGTTGTGGACTGAGGAGGAGGAAGAGAGGAAGGGAATGAATTTGGTAAGAATCAAAACGGGTATTTATACGTTTCTATAAAAGGAAATCTGCTAACATAATATAGTACAGTAATATATTACTCCACTAAGATTATTTTAGGCGAAATTTTTGGGGGAAAGGGAATCCTATTTTTATTTTTTATTTTTTATTTTTTGGTAAGTAAAGTATATTATTTACCCTGAGAAATATGACTATTGTCACTCGCCTCTATTCAGGCATGCGGGAATCCTATTTTATACTTGCAATATAGGTTGTAATTTACCGATTATTTGCAAATGTCCAATATGTTAATTGATACAAATTTTTAAACATAATATTCTAAAAATAAATGTGATTTCGACAAAATTGTATAGGCCAAAATCTGATCAAAAGAATTCTACTTAAGAAAGAACGACCAAGAATCAACCAAGCCGAAGTCACGTATAGGAAGCAATATACCAGCAAGTGATGTAGCTACGGTCGAGGTCGAGTACTCAATTTGGCCCGAACGGCTAGTTCAATACTTAGATATTTTAGAGGAATATTTTACAAGATATTCTAAAAATTTAGGTACTCCGGTTAAGGACCGCTAGGTAAGGAACGTATTTTGTATAAATATCATGGGAGAGAGTAACAAAGGGGGGCTGATAGGAACACACACACACATGTACATCTCTCTGAAGGGAAGATATTCCCTGATCTCAGGCTCTTCACCGGAAAAGGAGATAAGAACATAGGATCTCGATATTTATTTGTAATTCGACTTTATCAAATATACGGAAGCTAGTCTTGTTCTAGAATGGTGATTATTTTCATTTATGTAATCTTCATCATCATTTGATATTATTAGAACAATCATCTATTTCTTCCATTATGAAATTCAATCGCAATTGTAATCAAATTTATGTTCAGTTGTGTTTGTTTATTCCTATTGTCTATTTTAGATCTAGAATAAATTATTTCTGGCTAGGATTTGCCCTCTGTCTATTTATTACATTGGTTCAACTAAAAGGACCTAAAACTTTTTGGTCGAACAATTTGACGTCGTCTGTGGGGATTTTCTAGCCAAAGTTTTAGTTTCCTCTAGATCTAAATTCGGTTCTAGCTCTACTTCCCATTCGTTGTAACTTCATCCTTTCGCATGTGTACTTGTGGTACGGCTTATGTTTCCGTGTCTTCACACCCTCGAGACCGGATCGAATTGGTACTTGAACTCGAATATCCACAACGAGCGAAGTAAGTCATCAATCCCCAAGGTGCCCAGATTCAACTAACGTCGAAGCTAAGTGCGAGGCTGAGATTGGATCTGAAGCTAGCACTCTCAGTTAATTGCCAACCACATCGAAGGGACTTTCCAGACCCAAGTAGCGGAGACGGCAAAACACCAAGCTAAAGACCCACAGGATGTCATCCAAGTTCGGTGAATATTAGCTCAGCCAGTGATAGCAGCTACGAAATACAGCCAAAGAAGGGAACACAGTCGCTCCCTTCCACCAGTCAACCAATATGTCGAGGTAACAAACGATTTCGTTTGGCTTTAACTTACAATTTATTTTCAGAATGGGACAAGAACAGGGGCATACTTACTGACACGCGAACAGGGAACAAACGCCATCAAAATAGCACGCCAAGAAAATGTTGCGCGTCCTATCATCCTGCAAGCAACGGTCGAGCGAAACCCCCTCCCCCTCCATCAAGTTGGTACTCAACGCCATAAAGGAAAAGCCTATATAGACTGGGACTGGATCTCCATACCGGAAAACATACGAATCTCTCTAACATGCAGACAAAGCACAAGTGCGTGAAACTCACTCGCGCACTCGCCAAAGTCACTATGCGATGACACAACTAGCCAAAATTCAATCTCATACATATATTGAGACACCCCAAAGTTTGAGAGAGACATCCATCGCCCGGCCTACCAACTACCTCTCTAGGCCAAGAGATGAACTAGATGGACTGGGACTCCTCGAATGTATGTCTATACCAAACAGAAATATGTAATATTCTCCAATGAATAAATGAAGCAGTATATGAAATTCTTAAATAACTCCACCAAATTTACATATCACACCAACGCAAAGGAAATGTACATTCGACCTCGTTCGAATCAATCAACATTCGACCTCGCTCGAATTAACTTACATTCGACCTCGTTCGGATTAATCAACATTCGACCTCGCTCGAATTAACTTACATTCGACCTCGTTCAAATTGTTCTACATTCGACCCCGCTCGAATTAACTTACATTCAACCTCATTCGAATTGTTCTACATTTGATCCCGCTCGAATTAACTTACGGTCGACCTCGTTCGAATCATTCTACATTCGACCTCGCTTGAATTAACTACATTCGACCTCGTTCGAATCGTTCTACATTTGATCCCGCTCGGATTAAATTACGGTCGACCTCGTTCGAATTGTTCTACATTCGACCTCGCTCGAATTAACTTACATTCGACCTCGTTCGTCTCAATCTAAATTTGACCTCGTTCGAATCAATCTAAATTCTACCTCGCTCGAATTAACAAGTATAAATTCGACCTTGCTCAAATTAACAAAGCCTAAATTCTACCTCACTTAAATTAGCGAGACAAATTCGACCTCGCTCGAATTAGTAAGTCAAATTCGACCTCACTCGAATTAGCAGGTCAATATTTGACCTCACTCGAATTAGCAGGTCAAAATTAGACCTCGTTTGAATTAACTACCGAAAGTCAGGGACTCATTGCGAAAGATCCAAGAAATTCAAAAGAAAAAGAAGGAAAGGCTAAAGACATACAATCAAGGACAAATCAACTGTTGCGTTCAAAAGGAGAGTAGCATCTTACAAAGGGCCAAAAGGGGGCCCCATCCAACTAACTAAATATAGGATAAAATGTTTTTAGTACAAAAGCTTCACTCAGCATTATTCTTATCCACGTCGTCACTTCTCTCTCCGTTCGGTTCGGCAGATTCACCTCCACCGTCACCCTCTCCATCAGGATGATCATAATTAAAGGAAATCCCATCCACAGCCTCATCGTCTCCACCAGCCTCCGATGTCGCGGGGTCATAACCGCAGACAAGCCGGGCCTCACGCGCTTTAACACAAACCTTTTCAAAATTAGCCTAAAAAACATTCCCTGCTGCCAACAAGCCCTTTTATATATCCCGCTGAGCCTCAATATGGACCCACATCTCGTACAAAAAGGCGAGGAACGTTAATAGAGGCGGATGCATGAGAAGTCGAAGCCAACAATTGCGCTCTCTCCGCCTCAAGAGAAGTAATTTGATCACACAGGCTCGAGACGTCCCTCTCAAGCTTGCCAATTCGCTCATCAAGTCGCGCCTCCCTCAGAGCAGTCGTCTTCATCTTAATGGCATGTTCGGACCTGAGAACGCGGATAGACTCTTCTAGCGCCGCAGCTTTTGCCAAGGATGCTACTCGGGCCTCCTCATCCCTCTCCAGCTCGGTTGTCTTCCCTTCCAATTCGGTCACCTTTTCCATTAATTCAACACTTAAATCGGTGACCCTAGCATCACTCTACTCAAGCTCCGCCCGCAAGGCCACCACCTTCGCTTGAAGATCAACACACTCAACTGCAACACCTTTCCCACCTCGAGCTCTTCTTCTTTAGCTTTAAGCAGCCCATCGAGTTCGTTACATCTGCCCATAGACCGCATCAGGTCTTCGTCTTTTCGCTCCAACTCCTCCTTAAGGGACTGAGGAATCGCCCGCCTGGAGCCGCACATGCATCTTGCAGCACTTGTCACGATATCTGTGGTATTTTGAAACCATTTTCTGAAAAGTGGCAGCCCGCCTCTCCTCACGGCGGATACTCTCAGTTTCCAAAATAAAAGTCTGAAGAAAAAAAAGAGAACAGAGAGAGAGAGTCAATAAGAGTAGACGTAAAACGAAGAAAGCAATAAACCCACCCTCAAAGCCATTCCGGCTACGCCCCATGATAAGACAACATCGTTGATTTCCTAGAGGGACTTACTTTCAATAGCAAAACAAAGGAGGGCAAATTGGGCTACCAGGCTCACCATATCCTCCAACAAATGCAATCTGGAGCAATCTCGATCACACGGAGGAACTATCCGTTCCCACCTCCACCCAAGTAAACCCCATTTTAAACATGTTTATGTCCTTGGGGTTAATATTTGAACTGGATTCATAGTCATCAATAACTACACATGTGCCCTCTCGCTGGCCGAAGAGGGAGCACAAACCTGTTGTGAAGTTGATCGACCACTCGGAATAATCGCAGCGGCCTCCACGTTCTGCCCCCTACCACTATAGATTCCTTCATGCTAGAAATGGGCACACCCTACACGCTCGAGGGGGACACAATCTCCTCATCTAAATCGACATCACTAGCGGGCTCAAACACCGCCGACAAGGGATTGTCCCTTGAAGGCCCCTCGGTCTTGGGTACCCCATCAGCCCTTATTCACCGCCTCTTTAATGGATCCTCTTTGTCGTCGTCCTGAGATGATTCTTCCAGAAAATGAACCACGAGAAGCGGAGCCTCCGCCTGACAAGCAACCTAACGATGGCCAAGCCCGGGAAGGGTCGTAGTTTGTAAAGTAGCAGCGGTCTGAATGCTCTCTCTTGCAGCAGAAATCGGTGCAGATTCGGTCGAGAGACCTGACTGACGGAAAACGGGTATGAGAGCCCTCACCCTCCTGGTGATCCGTCGACCTACCAACGAGAAAAGCTTAAACCAAGGAGGAAAATACAAAGCAAAGGGCAAAAAGACTAAGGATAAGACGAGATAACTCACCGATAGAATGTCTACACCCGAATCTCTCGTGAAATGGGACCATTCACGAATCCCCATCGTATGGGGCAAAACCTATCTCAGCCACTCGCGAATGTCAGTGACTAGCGGAGGAAGCGCCTTATCGGCTGTAAAGTAGAGAAAAAGGGAAAAAGAAGGATAATTAGATCACCGGAAGGGGCAACGAGAAGTATTTTTTAAAATATAATATATATATATATATATATATATATATATATATATATATATATATATATTGACACTACGTGCTCCGTCTTTACAAAGAAAAAGCTCTCCCAAAAGCGGAGATTAGTCTTATTGTCCATCTTTACCATCAAGCCCTTGGCCCCGTGGTAACGAACATGTATAGGGTACGAAGAGGTGAAGTAAGTGGCTAAGAGAAATCCCCCAGCCAACCAGTTCCGCATACTTAGTAAGCATGAGGAAGAGCTTGTATAGATACGGAGAGAGCTGAGCCGGGTACACCCCATAATAGCGACAGAAGTCTTCTGCCAAGTAAGGAAGGGGAAGTGTGTAATCGATGACAAAAGAGTACGCATAAAATGCACAGTACCCCAGGCGATGTATTTGTACGATGTCGTTACCCACGGGAATGAGTTCAACGTGATCAGGAATCCTTCACTTAGCTTTAAGCGCAGCAAGCAGCGTAGTGTCCATCACAGAAATGATAGGCTTAGGATCGGTGTCAGGTAAGTTCTTGAAATCAGTCCTGGCTTGCCCCGAGCGTGGAATTATTTCATCCACAGTGGGAAAATTCTCATCTTCCACAATTGTCGTCCCTTCTTCATGGGAGGGCACATCCGTTTCCGATGCAATGATACCGACGACTCTAGGCAGAAGATGCACTAGCCATGTTTTCATTGGTTATATAGATGATAAGTGCTAAGGTAGAGGGAGTAACGCTGGAAAGAAACTTCAAAAGAAGAGAGATGGAGACGTAATAATCTGAAGAAGGGGGAAAGAGAAGCCTGGAGTTTTTCGAAAATATGTAGGAAACACAACAACCCCAAATGAGGAGTTCCCTTCTATATTTGTAAGAATACAAACATCATCACCAGGAAAACCAAACACCACCACGTTACTTTTAAAGCATAGAAGGCATGAGAAACGACGTAACATATAGGAAACATGCAACATAATGACATATGACAGATTGACATCATTTCAAACTGACATAACGATCAGGCAGAGCTCGCGAAACATCGCACCATTATCTCGCTATGAAGGGTCACTCCTCGGCCAATGTGCTCAAATTTCTCAAAGGGAGCAACTGGCGAAGTTCGCCCATCGAGCCCGCCCAAATGTGACCCTGATAGGCGGAGGGAATAACTATATAGGTTAAAATCTAATCAAAAGAATTCTACTTAAGGAAGAACGACCAAGAATCAACCAAGGATGACTCCAAAAAGATAAAGTATTAAATAAGAAAAAAGGAGATGTTGAAACAAGGAATTATACAATACAGTTCAAGCCTTTATGCCTCACCTGTTGTACTGGTAGGGAAAAAGGATGGTCCCAGAGATTATGTCTGGATTATAGAGCATTAAACAACGCAATTGTAAAGGATAAGTTTTCCATCCCAATCATAGAGGAGTTACTTGATGAGCTAGGAGGATCTCATGTTTATTCTAAAATAGACTTGAGGGCAGGCTATCATTAGATAAGAATGGCAACCTCAGATGTTCCTAAAACAACATTCAAACACACTCTGGCCATTATGGGTACTTGGTTATGCCATTTGTCTTGACCAATGCACCCTCAAGCTTCCAAGGATTGATGAACCACATCTTTCAGGATCACTTCAGAAAGTTCATTCTAGTATTTTGTATGACATTTTGGTCTATAGCAGGAGCTTGGAGGAGCACATACAACATCTCAAGGTGGCCTTTGAACTACTTGTTCAACATCAGTTGTTGGCCAAAAAGAGTAAATGTGTCTTTGCTGCCAAAAGAATAGAGTACTTAGGATACTATATCTCAGCATAGGGAGTGTCCACTAATCCAAGGAAGGTGGAAGCTGTGAGGACATGGCCTGAACCATAGTCTGTGACACAATTGAGGGGATTTCTGGGCCTTGCAAGATACTATAGAAGGTTCATCAGGAATTATGGTGTCATTAGAAAACCCCTCACTTACATTCTCAAGAAGGACATCTTAATATGGAATGAGGAGGCTAGAGAAGCTTTAAAACAACTCAAGGAGACACTGACTACAACACCAGTCCTAACTCTCCCAGACTTCTCCCTAATATTTGTGGTTGAGACTGATGCATGCAACATGGGCATTGGTGATGTCTTAATGCAAAAAGGGCACCCCATTGCATTCCTTAACAAGGGACTTTCCAAAAGACACCAGTCCCTATTTGTTTATGAAAAAGAGTTGTTGGCTTTAGTGCTAGCTATGAACAAATGGTCATAGTACCTGACAGACATGCCTTTCATTGTAGAGATAGATCAAAAAGCTCTTAAATTCCTATTAGATCAAAAGTCACACACAGGCACTCAACTCAAATGGATCACCAAACTTATGTAGTTTAATTTTGATTGATTACAAGAAAGGGAAGGAAAATAAAGCAGTTGATGCTCTATCAAGGCTTCCTCTAATCAAGTTGGCTGTAATGACACTCTCCATTATGAAAATTGACTTGTTAGAGTTAGTAATGAAAAGCTGGGACAAGGATGAAGAGCTCACAATATTGATTCAGGCAATAAAGGAGAAAGGAGCTGAGGTTAATAAATGCACTTTCATCCATGGTCAACTAAGAAGGAAGGGGAAACTAGTAGTAGGTCCTGATCAATAACAAAGAAAGGACAACCTATAGTTTTGGCATGATTCCCCAACATGAGGACATTTTGGTATTGATAACACTTACAGAAAGTTGGCAGCACTTTTCTGGTGGAAAGGAATGAGGGAGGAGGTTCATAATTATATGAAGGCCTATGATATATGCCAAAGGCATAAATATGATAATGCACCTTATCCAGGGTTGTTACAACCCTTACCTATTCCTGTAGCAACATGGAGTAGTATAAGCATGAATTTCATTGAAGGGATGCCTAAATAAAACGGGAAAAGTGTGATTTGGATTGTAGTAGACATGCTCACAAAAAATGCTCACTTTATTTGCCTTTCCCATCCTTATTCCACTCATGATATAGCAAAAGTTTTCATGGAAAACATTTACAATCTACATGGGGTACCAGAGGATATTACTAGTAACAGGGATCCCACTTTTACAAGTAAAATTTGACAGGAGTTATTTTCTATGACGGAGTAACATTGAACAGCTCCACTGCCTACCATCCCCAATGGCCAGACATAGGTGGTACATAGGTGTTTAGAGACCTTTTTGAGGTGCTTCAGCTCATATTCTCAGGCTGATTGGACTCAGTTCTTAGCATCAGCTAAATAGTGGTATAACACCACCTTCCATACCTCAATTCAAAGCACACCTTATGAGGCTTGTAGGTCTAGCCTCAACCTCTACATCTACCCTATGCTTCTCGTGATTCAGGATTGGATGAGATAGACAAAAGCTTGTTGACTCGAGAATTCAAAGGGCAATTACTGGAGTACCATCTTAAAAGAGCACAACAAAGAATGTTAGTGAGCCAACAAACACAGGTCTAATAGACAATTCAAAGAGGGAGATTGGGTCTACCTTAAAATTCAACCATACAGACAAGTTTCTATGTCAGGAAAACCATTATCTAAGTTGTCTGCTAGGTACTATGGTCCTTACCAAGTTCTGAAAAAAATGGGATCTGTAGCCTACAAACTATCACTTCCCCCTCAACTCCTCTTGCACACAATCTTCCATGTCTCCCAACTTAAAACCTACCATGAGATCCCAACAACCATTTCTCACCCACCAGTTATAGATTGATCAAGCCCTTATTGTCCACAACCTGAGAAGATTTTGGAGAGACGAATGATCCAAAAGGGAAACAAGGCTATGACTCAAGTCTTAATTCAATGGAAACAAGTACCTGCAGAATGTGCAACCTGGGAAGATTATCAAACGTTGATAATACATTTTCCCGCTTTTCTTCCTTGAGGTCAAGGAAGATATTAAGAGGGGGAACTGATGCGAGGTTTAATTGGCAGCTGATCAGAGTTGTACAAAGAGCTTGCGTAGTTGCACCTAGCAGTTAAGTTAGTTAGGAATGTCTTTCGGCTGAAGCTTTCATTGAGAGCATTTGAGTCCTCTACTAGTTTAAGTGTAAGTTTTGGCATTTACACATTAGTATTGTTAATTATTAATTTTAGGTGCTTAGAGTCCAATAGAGTTAGTTATGCTCTTTTGTCTTTTAACTAGGAGTGAAAGTTTATATACCTTGTATTTGCAGTATCAAATTATGAATGGAAGAATTCTCCTTTTAATTTCTTATTTTCTCTTCTTAGTTGTAAATTTTAGTTCCTAAACCCTAGCTGCCGCAACAAGTGGGTTGTTGTCTTGGGCAAATTTTACACCTTATCTACCTATCAAAAAGAAAAAAAAAAAAAAAATCCCCAAAACGTCTATTCCGACCACTCCAACACTTCTTTCCTCAATTTCGTATTTGTCAGCGTCCTTATTTCGCCCATCTATCTTGGCGATCTATATGAATCTTGTAGCAAAAAAGTGCTCTAGATACTAATGGTTGAAAGTGGTGTTTGGGGTGGCAGTAACAAAAGTGATTGTGATAATGTTTTTAAAGTGGGTTTGGAGTTAGATGAAGGGGGAAGAGGAAAAATTTGGAGAAATGGAATTGAAGAAGATGAAGAAATGAGGGGAATGGCCACCGGAGAAAGAGGGTCGGGGAAAGAGAATGGGGGGGGTGGGGGGGGGAGGGGGAGGGGGCAAAGTAGCTGGGAAGGAGTTTTTTCCTTCTTCTTTTTATTTTTTGCTTTTCCTTTATTTATTTATTAGTATAAGAATCCGCGCGATGCTTGAAAATTTGACAGAATATTAATATTATAAAATTATGATTTAATATATCAATAAATATTAGTTATATTTTATTATTTAATATAGTATGCAGAAGTATAATGCAATTTATAAAAAATTAAAGAATACATATCATATAGCAATTAAGTAAATTATTTATTCATTTTTATTTTTATTATTTAATTAGCAAGTACTTAGTACTATTGATACTTTTCTTGAGTGGTCATTATTTGTCTTTTACTTTTTCATTAATTCAAACTGTAAATATCATAACATTATCTCCATCCCCCTCTTTTCGAACATTCCTTTCTACTGTAATACTTATTTGGTTAGTTTTTAGATTTTGTAGTTTATTAAAAATTTAAATAATGTAATATTTTCTTTTACTAAATTATAATTTTGAATTCATCAAATAAAGAGATAAGTGCATATATATTTATATTTATATATATATATATATATATATATATATATATATATATATATATATATATATATATATAATATCCTAATAGTATCTTTATAATTTTATATTTTTCATTTGAATTGAAAGTTTCTTTATTTTTTTATTTTCTTTTGTTTTTATTTTAAAACTCTAACTTGAAACTACTCCCCAATTTGAATGGGTAATTTTTTCTTTTTTTTATATAACTAATTATAAGATATCCTTATTGATTAATTCAAATAAAGTAACCAATTAATTCAAAATTTAAAATTCAAAGTTTTTTTTAGTTAGAAATGGAGTAACCAAAACTACACCCCAACTTGAATAGGTAGTTTTTTTTTTTTTTTTTAATATTTTCGTCTTTTACTGTAGCTAATTTATTTTTTTATTATTTTTTGTTTTTTAAATTTAAAATAATTTTATAAATCCAACTTAAAACTATTCCCCATTTTGAATTGAAAAATATTTTGTCTTAACAATGCTACTTGACTTTTTTGTATTTTTCATTTGAATTGAAAGTTTTTTTATTTCTTTATATATATATTTTTTATTTTAAAATAATTTTAAAACTCCAAATTGAAGCTACTTTCCAATTTGAATGGGTATTTCTTTTATTTATATATTTTATTTTTTCATTTGTTTTTTATTTTAAAATAGTTTTAAAACTCCAACTTGAAACGACTCTCCAATTTGAATGGTAATTTTCTTTTTGTTTTTATTAAAGCTAATTATAAGATATCTATATTTACTAATTCAAATAGAATAACCAATTAATTCAAAAGATTTTTTTAGTTAGAAAGGTAGTTTATTTTGTCTTAGAACTCCAAGTTGAAACTACTGCCAAATTTGAATTGGCAGTTTTTTATTTTTTTATCTTTTTTTTTATTAAAATAATTTTAAAACACCAACTTTGTTGGAGATTTGTCCTAAAAATCTATACTTGGCATCTTATGGTTATACCACTTGGCATCATGTAATTATTTAGTTCTCTTTTTTTTTTGTGTACTTCTCTTTTTGTGTGTGTGTATGTATATATATATATAGACTACTATATTAGAAAGAAACTACTCCCCAATTTAAATTGGTAATTTTTATTTCTTTATTTCTGTTTTTTATTTTAGAATAATTTTAAAACTCCAAATTGAAACCACAACCCAATTTGAATTGGCATTTTTATTTCTATCTTTGTTTTTTATTTTAAAATAATTTAAAACTCCAAATTGAAGCTATTCTCCAACTTGAATAGGTAGTTTTTTTAATTAATATTTTCGCTTTTTTGTTGTAGCTAATTAAATTTTTTTTCTTATTTTTCATTTCCTTAATTTTAAAATAACTTTAAAACTTCAACTTGAAACTACTCCCCAACTTGAATGGGTAGTTATCTTTTTTTATATTTTCGTTTTTCAAAATATAGGTAATTATAAGATATCTATATTTATTAATTCAAATAGAGTAATTAATTTAATTCAAAATTTAAAAAGTCTTTTTAGTTAAAAAAAAGTAGTTTATTTTGTTTTAAAAATGCCACTTGACTTTTTGTGGTTATGCCACTTGTCTTAATAATATGTGTTTGCCTCTCCTTTTATTATATAATAGATATAGATTATTTATAATTTTAGTAAATGAAATTCTCATATTCATTATATACACGCGCTTCATAGGCGTGATTATCACACATTTTTATCACGTCAGTTACATTGTTGCCACAAAAGCATAGCCAACGGTCAAAAGAGTTTAAAATTGTGTAAATTAATGAGTTGAAGTGTTCAAATGGAAAATATATAAATTTTTTACCGGGTTGAAAAATGGGTGCAAGTTTAAGTATCCCAGTGACCATAATTTTGCCTTTATTTTATGCATATATGTAATGTTATCTGCTTCAGTATCTCTTATTTTGTCCAAAAGTGTTGCTTCGGTCGACATCTCCCAAATCCTTATTGTCCTGGTCTATCCTTTTTCCTTTTCCTTTTCCTTTTCCTGTCCCATTCTCCTTCTTCTTCTTCTTGTGCTACTATGCGTTCAGCATGGAAAACAGGTTCCATTTTCTGAATGATAGCTGTTCCCCTTGGCACATCAAGAATATATATACCATAAACAATCTGTAAATAATATCACAAGTAATATTGCATACAAATATAATTATTACAGTATTAGACCAATGAAAATTAATAGATTTCTAAAATAGTTTTATAACTAGAATTAAAATAAAAACAAGCATACACACATTTCAAGTAGCCTATTTTTCAAATTTTTTTTTCTTCCTTTTATCTTCTTACAATGTGACGCAGAATTTGTTTCTCCCACTTAAGTCCGAAATTTGCTAAGTACTAATTACGTAGTAGTTTTCAGATGTTCAAATTGTTAAATAGTAGAGTATATGGGTACATTATGGAGAATTTATATGACAAGACAACATCAATCATTAATGTGTATTAGCCATATGTTGATACTTAAACAAGACAACATCAATCATTAATGTGTATTAGCCGTCTAAGGTAACTTTGATGCCCAAAAAAGTTACGATCTTATTCTGTACAATTTGGAATGTTAAATGTATGTACGTACTAGGATGCACTAGCTAATTAAAACAAAAAGGTTGCTCATGTGCAAATAATAGAATATAGGTTAACTGAAAATATTGTACGTTTCGATAGAAGTAAAATATTAAAATCCGTTCAAATGATGCCTTTAACAAATAGAAGAGAAATAATATTATATAGGTATATAACAAAAAACCTTTTGTAATGCATACGCTGACAAACATTATTTCTATGTTATTAGTATAATTAGCTACTATAGATGGACCTTTTTTCTTTGCTAAAGCAAAATGTGATCGTGTAATCACAAATTAAGAAATTGATCCTTTTTCAATTCCGTCTGATGCTCCAAGATGTAAATTGAACTATGATATACTCCTTCAGTTCATAATAAGTGATTTTCTAATCTTGTAAAATATTAAAATCAAGAAGAAGTTATTTTTTTTAACAAATTTATCCTAGTCGATTGTAACGGCCCGACTGGTCGTTTTGGGTATCTGCACTTCACTTGGTATTTTTAGGGCTCGAGTATCTCCGCATGATGTATTACGGCTTGCGTAAATCGTCAGTATTGGTTTTTAAGTTATCCGGAATCGATTTGGGAGAATGAACTTCAAGATTTAAGTTTTAAGTTGGAAGAAATGATCAAGTTTGACTTTTTAGCATTTGACCTCGGAACGGGGTTTCGTCAGTTCCGTTAGCTCCACTAGATGATTTTGAACTTTGGAGCGCGTGCGGATTGTAATTTGGAGGTCCGTAGTGGAATTAGTCTTGAATTGGCAAAAGTTAGATTTTGGAAAGTTTGACCGGGAGTGAACTTTTTTGATATCGGGGTCGAATTTCGATTCCGAAAGATGAAATATGTCCGTAATGTCAAATGTGACTTGTGTGCGAAATTTAAGGTCAATCAGAGATGATTTGGTAGGTTTCGGCATCTGTTGTGAAAGTTGAAGTTTCAAAGTTCATTAATTTCGGCTTGAGCTGTGATTCATTATTTTGAGGTTGTCATGTGTGATTTAAAGCTTCGAGTAGGTTCATCTTGTTATATGGAACCTGTCTGAAAAATTTGGCGCTATTCGGAGTTGATTTGATATGGTTCGGACGCTCGGTTGTGATTCTAGAAGTTCTTGAAGTTTAGTTTGATTTTCATGTGTTTTGGCATCCGATTCGTGGTTTTCTAAACTATTTTGATGATTTGAGCACACGATCGAGTTCGTGTTATGTTTTTAGACTTGTGTGTATATTTTGTTTGGAGCTCCGAGGGCTCGGGTGAGTTTCAGATTGGTTTCGAAATATTTTTGCATAGTTTTTGATTTCTGGTTCTAATATCTTCGCATTTGCGATGTTTTGGTCGCAAATGCGGCCATCGCATTTGCGAAGAAACCTTGTAGTTGTGAAGTCTGGGCGACTAGGCAGCTTTTCGCATTTGCGATGAAGCAGCTGCATTTATGAAGGCTGGTCTTCGCATTTGCGAAGTTTTTGTCGCAAATGCGACCTCAGCAGAACTCCTTCAGGTTCGCAATTGCGAATTATTTTTCGCAATTGCGGGGTTCGCAAAATGCGACATCTGCAACCTGTTAAGTGCTGGGAATTCCGAGTTTTTGCTTCATTATTCGTATTTTGAACCCTAGCTTCGAGGTGAGGCAATTTTGAGAGGGAATTTTCATGACAAATCATTGGGTAAGTATCTTTAATCAATTTCCTACTATATTTCATGATTTTATACAAGATTTAACATCAAATTCATGGGAAAACTATGGAAAAATTTGGGATTTTGTCAAAGTTTTAAAAAGTAAAAATTTGATATTTGAGAGTCGAATAAGAGTCGAATTTGAAAATAAAACACATATTTAAACTCGTGGGGCTATGGGTAGTCAAGACCTACCTTTGGACCCGGGTTTTGACCAGGCGGGCCCGATGTTTGACTTTTGTTGACTTTTTAGAAATTGAATAAAAATCATAGCTTTATTAATTGAAATTATTTTCTCTTGCATTGTGTGGTGTATTCAAGTCGTCATTGGCTAGATTGAGTCGAGCGGAGGCGAATTTGTAGAGGAAAAGGCTAAGTTGAGTGTTGAGTTAATCGGATTGAGGTAAGTATTTTGCCTAGCTTTGTTGAGGGAATTTTTCCTCATATTTGTCATTGTTTGCTACATGTAGGGGGTGATACATATATGAGGTGACGAGCGTATATGTATGTGTCAGGGTTAATCATGCTCGGAAGGTGGATTATGCTATATTTGTATTTGTAGAATTTCGTAACATTCTGCTTAATGCCTTGACTCTTAGATACTAAGGACATAATATTAAATGATCGATGTCAAGACTTAGTTTGTAATAACTTGATCAAACTTGATGAAAATTGTAAGAATACATTGATGTGTAATTTGGTCATCTCGATGCGAAATCATTACTACATTACTACAACCGAAGGGTGATGTCGTGCCATTGTTTATACATTATCATGTGAGAGAAAGTATAAAGCACGAAGGGTGATGCCGTGCCATTTCATTTATATTGTTATGCTTGTATGTTATGGTGATGTCATGGCACGAAGGGTGTCCGTGCAGGTGAGGATGAGGGACATGCATTATGATGTGATATCTGTTTCCCGTATATACAGTTGCGCCCTTACCTTGAGTTGTTATTATTGTATTTACATATTTGGTGTGACTTGTTGTTATTGTCCTGTACTTGACCTTTATCTCAATTGTTGTTGCATTGTCCATGTCTTTTACTTGCTTAACTTACAATTACCATATCTATTCCTGCTTTTATAATTATACTCATGTTGTATCTATTATGTTGCACTTTAGTATAAGCCTTCCACCATGCTAGTCATTCATGCCCTTACTTGTTAACTTGTAAAGAACATGTGTTTCCTTCTTAATTGTTATATTTATACTCAGGTCTCCAATATGCTAGTTAATTGAAGTTGATATTCCTTGTTTTCCAATTGTTGTTGTTACTCGCATGCTTTCCACTTAGTCCTTTACTGTGACCCACATGTGTATCCTTGTCCACCATTGTTACTTGCGTATTTCCTACTTAGTAATTCCTATTATTGTGTTCCTGTGATATGGTTGGCTCTGTTATACGATCACTTTGGAAAGATGAGTTGAACGCACGAAAGGTGTTGTCGTACTAATTAAATTGTTACATAAATTTATTTATACATGGTGAGGATGAGATAAAAGCACGAAGGGTGTTACCACGCCATGTGATTTGACATTTTGGACATATATCTTATGCAAGTAAAAACCACGAAAATTCTACTATGGTTCTTTTTAGTAATTATTGACTATCTCGCTGAGTTGCGTATGATACTTTTATCCGTTATACTTTGAACTGCTTTACTGTTAAACTATTGTACAAGTTATTGCAATAAACATCTTTTTAACTAAAAGCCTCGTCACTACTTCGGCGAGGTTAGACAAAATACTTACCAGTACATGAGGTCGGTTGTACTGATACTGCACTTCTGCATGTTCCGTGCAGATTATAGAACGGAATTGCTTGTGACGTCGAGTGTTGATTCAGAAGATGTTCGTGCGTTTGGATACAACTGACACTTGTCCTTGGTAGTTTAGAGTATTGTTAATCTGTTTATGTAACCTTTCAAACAGAACGTGCATTTATTTGTATCAATTTTGAAATTTCAAATCATAGAAGCTTGTGATTCGTACTATCAGGTCATGGTAAACTTGTAAAGGTTCAGTTAGCTAGTCTCTATTTTCTTGTTATCTCACTCATATTGTGTTTTATTCATGTTTGTTGGCTTACCTAGTGGGTTGAGTTAGGTGCCATCACTACTTGTGGTTTTTGGATCGTGACATCGATAAATGATTAATAAAAAATATTTAATATTTCACTAAATTTGCATGTGAGAGATAAATTATTTTCTTGTGCAATCAAGATATATACTCCAAATTTTTTCCACTAAATTGCTATAATTAATTTCAATAAACATTCAAATATAATAATGATTTTGTAACTAATCAAATTTGATACTATTACTCTTGATTAACATTAATGGATATTTATTCATAGTTTCTAACGTTGGCTTTTGACAATTGGGTTAGAATTTTTAATGGATTCAAAATAGCTTTTATAAGCTACTAAAGTTGACAGTTAAAACTTCTATCGGTTTATCCTATATATATTCAAAAATAAATAACAGAGAAACAAGAGTGAATATTTTTTTTTTCTTTTGTGTTGTATTTCCTTTTATTCAATATTTATTATTTTTGCTCTTAATTTATACTAAAAGAGCTTATTGAATCTTGAAAGATACGCCTAATTTTATTGAAAGAATTGTGCTTAAGTTGATGAATATAAATAAACTCATAAAAAGGGACATTGGAATAAGAAATATGTAAGAAATTAATGCATGAGGTGCATTAGCGGTTTCTCCAAAGTTGAATCTGAATCCGAAGTCCCAAATATTTTCCCCCGTCCACATCCAAAGAGATGTACTGTCTTCGTCATCATTATTCTCTGTGCATGTAATTAAGTACTACGCATCTCTCTCTACAACCTTTATTTATTTCTCCGGTCGATCGTTGATGTCCCATTCAGAGAATATATTTTCTTCTTCTTCTGATTTGTACGATGTAACATCGACCGGATCAGTTCATAGTGGTCAAACCCAACATCCCTTTCTTCCTTTCCTCTTCCCCTTTCTATTTTTGCCATTTTCTGACTATGGATTCGACGTCTTTTGGGAGGGGGGAGAGTATTTCCTCCTATAAAATGGAACTCTCTAGCTCGCCGGAGAACATCACCACCCATATAACTCACTCACAGCCGCCAGCAGCAGCACTATGTCTTCAAACTCTTGACAGCGAGGATGAGTATTCTACTGAATCTGGCGAAGTAGAATGCTCTCGAGAAGGGTATAATGAAGAAGAAAATGAATCTGAAGAAGAAGAAAATGAGGATGAAAGTGGAGGAGGAGGAGGAGAAGAAAATGAAGGAGAGGAAGAAGAAAATGAGCTTCCTTTCTGAGCTTACCTTATATACTTTCAAAGTTGATCTCATTTCTGAGCTTATATCAATTGACTTACGAATACTCTAACGTACGAGAACATGAGGTGTAACAAAGATGTTTCCTTTGAAACCTATAACCATAGGAGCACACTCACACCAAGAGTTGTATAATCCTGGCTTTTTACCACAAAATACAACATACACCTTCGATGCCGATATATTATCAGCTTGAGATCCATTTCTAAATTCATTAAAAGCTTCTATGGCTTCATCATACATTTTGAAGGCCTTGAAGATGTTGCGTGTGACACCAATAACCATAGGAGCACACTGATGCCAAGAGTTGTACAATTCAGGCCTCTTATGAAACACTACATAAAATTTCAAAGCATTATTCCTCTTCTCATGGTCCATTTCTTAATCTAACCCTAAGAAAGATAAAAGATGAAGAAGGAGAAAACAAAGATAGAAAAATGGGGGCTGAAAAAGCTTTTTAGGTTTGGCCAAATATATTAAGTGTTTAGGGTTAGAAAGTGACCACTTCAATCATAAATATTAGTAGTTTAATTTTTATACGTATTTCCTCTAATATATTATGTATATATTTTAGTGTATTTAGTTTAATTCGTATAGTATAAGTATATTATATTTTGTTTCATTTAATTAGTATAGTATATGTATATGTGCTTTATGGAAAATGATGTAGCATGCATTTTGGGAATGTAAGACAATTAAATTAGTGAGAGACAATTGTTTGAAAAAAATTAAATCAAAACGAAAAATCTGCCAAAGGGTATATATGGAAAATTAAAATGCACAAATATCCATTATGCCCTCAAAAGCCATACGAAGTTACTATTATACCCCCATTCTAGACATTTGGGTCATTCTTGATTTGTTCAAATATATTTTTTGTATAACTTTTACAAGAAAAAGAAAAGGTTTCTGGACTTAATTATAACTTACTACTACGTAACAAGCTCAATTTACTAGGGAGACTATACAGCTTCCAACTTCCATATCAATAATACTCCATCCCATCCGGTCCATAATAAGTGTTCTTTTACTTAATAAAGAAATAGTTAATTTTATTTTTTTCAAAATTAGCCTCATTTACATATCCCAATATTTTTTTAAACAATCATCATCTTAATTTTTCAAATCAAAATATAAAGCATCTACAATAAAGGATGGAGGGCTAGCATTCCACTCCATCGAGCCTGACATAGAATCAGCCACTCGTGCTAATGCCTGAGCAACCTGATTCGCAGACCTTCGAACAACAGACAAAGACAGAAACTAAAAACCTTTAAAAAGGTTTTTACAATCAGAAATCGTGTCAGATAAATACGAGTAAATATCTTCGACCTTATCCAATGCAACTTCACAAATAGACTATCCATCTCGAGCTCTATCTTGGTGTCATCGTAGTGAAGTTTCAGCCAACTAAGAGCTTCCTTTACCGCCAATGCCTCTGCCATCATCGAACTGAATGTTGCCCCTATATATGTCGATCTACCTCTCAAAAACTCACTGTGCCTATCCCGAACAACCATCCCTGCTCTAGCTTCACCAGTTGCAAGGTTGAAAGATGCGTCAATATTGCACTTGAGGGCTAAACCATCTGGGGGTTTCCACTTTTGATTCTCCTCGTTATCCTGCCCATGTGCGTAATTGGGCCATTCATTGATGAAGCTAATAGCTTTATCTAGTATGCGATCCACCGTACTCGTTCTTTGGTTCCAGATTACACCATTTCTATAGTTCCAAATCTCCCAGCATATCATGATTGCTTCTTCAATCTCCTTCTTGTTCAATGTATGATTAAGCTTGTTAAACCACTGCTCCATATTCAAAATTATTTCTCTCCATCCCACGTGAGATTGCAACCAGCATGTCTTAGCCATGGTGCAATTAAGGAGGCAGTGCTCGACGGTTTTGGGGTGCTGCCAGCACAATGGACAAGTTGCATTATTCATCACATGTCGTCTGGTCAAGTTATCACATGTTGGGAGTACATTGTTCATCGTTCTCCACATAAAGTTTTTTATCTTTAGTGGGGTTCGCAGCTGCCACAACGATTGCCAAAGTTGTCGCGACTTGCCTCAGTTTCATGTCCGACTTGATCATAAAGCTCCACGGACTGTATACATGCCCTTTGGATCGAACAACCACATCCATTTATCCGGCTGTGAGGTCGAGCTTAGTGGTATTTTTTTGTATTAGTTCAATCTCCTGTGCATTAAACATTGTCTCCAGCTTCACTTTGCTCCATGTTCGAGTCTCCTCACATATTAATTCTGACACGACCATCTCCTCCATCCCATTATTGCACACACTTTGAATAACTTGCAATTGCTCGGATGGTAGCTATGGAGTATGGAATATTTTTGTTATACGTCCATCTCCTATACGCCTAACACATCCACCTTGTAAGACCTGTAACCCCGCGCATAATGAGCACCAAACATAACTGGGGTTATTTCCCACTGTTGCTGAAAGCAAATCTCCTATAAGGAAGTATCGAGCTTTATATATTCGGCTCACTAGTGCCTCCGGTCGTGTCATCAAACTCCATGCTGTTTTTGCTAGCATAGCCAAATTAAAATTCTGCACCTCTCAAAATCTCAATCCCCCGTCTTCTTTTCGTTTACATAGCCCTTTCTATGCCATCCATCTTAGTCCCCCAGTGTCACTACCTTTTCCACGCCACCAGAACCCATTCATTGCTTTCTCGATTGAGTCACAGGTGCTTGTTGGGAGAAGAAATAGTATCATAACATCATTTGGGATAGCTTGCACCACTGTTTTCAGTAGGATTTCCTTACCAGCTCTAGAGAGGTATTTTTGCTTCCAGCTTTGCAATTTTTCCCAAACTTTATCTAATACATATTGTAATATGTCCTTCTTTTTTCTACCCACAATGGATGGTAATTCGAGATATTTGCCCAGGGTAGCAATCTCTTTCATTCCAAGCGCATGTTTTACCGCAGTCTTCATATCTTCTGATGTATTCCGACTAAAGTATAAATCGAATTTTTGCAAATTGACCTGTTGTCCAGAAGCCTTCTGATAGCTATCAAGGCAGTGTTTAATGATATTTGCCTCGCCAATCTCTACCTGAAAAAAGTACAAGGCGTCGTCCGCAAAAATAGGTGTGAAACAGATGGTGCCCGAGGAGTCACCTTGATGCCATGAAGTAAACCTCGTTGATCATAATATGCAAAGTAATAATATGCAAATTTTAATCAGGGTAATTTAGTTAATATACCTCTTTTCTCTAAGAGTTGGTATTTTCTTAAAGGTTGTGTCAAAGGCTAAAAAATCACTATGGACATGAGGGAGTACTTAATTAGCACTATTTAATTACAAAAAATTACTCCCTTTGGTCCACAATAAGTGAGCAATTGCTATTTTATTTTGGTCTAAAACAAGTGTCCATTTATATAATCAAGAAAAAATTAATTTATTTTTTCAAAATTACCCTTATGTACGTATCCCTAAAAAGTTATTTGCTCCTCACATTTGAGAAGAGAAGTGCTACTATAACTATGGTGTAACATTTAATGAAAGGTAATTTAGTCACACTAACTATTTCATCTAAAATTTAGTATTTTTTTAATGAGTGTGCCCAAAGCAAATTGGTCACTCATTGCGGATCAGAGGGAGTAATAATAATGTTCTAAAATCTTTTAATGGCTAATGACTTTGCTGTCGCCTCTGCAAAATTTGGACCATTAAGGGATAAGCTTAACCGTTAATCTCACACTGTATGTATACCATCCACGTTATACGTGTTATGGGCAAGGAACAATTCGATTAAGCTCTACAATTACAGTGAAGAACAATGGGATTTTGAGTAATTAAAGGGGTGGTTCAACTAACGTTTTTCATTGAAGATGGGATTGGTAGACAAAGCATTCTAGCTTCGTTCATTACAGTGTAGATTATTGACTCTTACCTCTAAGCTAAAGAGGCAAATTACATTAAACTTTAATATTAGTTGGTCAACTAGTTCATTGCTTTCAAGCTTCTTAGAAAAATCTATATGAATATCTATGCAGCTATTTATTATCAATTTCAGACTTCATCTTAAACAATAATCAAACGCACAAAAACTCTTTTTGTACGCCATTTGTCAGAAGACGTAAGAAATTTGAGGGGAAACAAGAGCAAGGAGTGAAGACCATATGGAGTTTGTTATACTTTATCATTCATATTATCCAGGACTATGGCATTTTGCTACTCCCTCCGTTCACTTTTACTTGGCAAATATACTAAAAAAAAAATCATTTTTACTTGTCATTTTATGCATATCAAGAGAAGATAAATTATTTTTTCCTGTTATACCCACAGTATTTAATACTCATTTCAAATCTAATAAAATATGCATCAATTAATATGGGTATCATGATAAATTATGCACTTCATTTAATATTTTTTAAGAGGCGTGAAAAGTCAAAACGTGTCAAAGTAAAAATAAACGGATGAAGTATTACTCTTTGACGGCTTCGTAATTTCAATTCGTCCTTTCATTTCCAAAGGGTAATATCAAAGGCAAAAATAAAACACACATCTCTAATGGCCCAACAAATTGATCCCTTTCACATATTAAACCTTTTTATGCTAAATAACACAAAATAATTTTCTCTGAATCTGTTGTAATAAAGCAGGTATTATTCCTTCTAGAACATATATATATCACTATTCCACTATCCTCAAACATTTCTCTATTCCTACTCGAATAATATCTTTCTCTTTATTAATTTTTTTTATAATATTTGAATCTACATTCATTAATTTAAAAAATACTTAATTAAATATAAACCTCTCACTTTTAATAATAATAATAATAATATTTACATAAGCTTCCCCTTAGAATTCTAAGTGCCCTATAATAAGAATAAATGTCAAACATTTCATTGAAATTAGAAAGAGAAACTCAAAAAAAGTACACAATATTTCCTCCGGTCAATCGTCAATATCCCACTCGCACCATATATTTTCTTCCGATCATCTGATACAAAGTAGTACTAGTAAAGTCGATCTCTGTCCGGTGGTCCAACCCAACATCACTTTCTTCCCCTTTCTATTTTTCCTCTCCCGTCAATTTGGGAACAACAGTTCCCATTTTCTAACTATATTTGGCGTTGACGTCTTTTTGGAGGAAGCCCGGAGTGTATTTCCTCTGCATACAGTGTTTAAAACATAATTTCCTCTGCAGTTTTTTTTTGGTTTTCCACCTGATGTTCGGAACTCGCATTGAAGGCTCCGATTATATCCGAATTCACGCCGTATAAGGTCACATTCGGGGAAAGTGCTCTCTACCAAGTACATAAATAAACCCACAAAGAAAAAAACCTTAATTAATTATACCCTGTATTTGCATATCTCTATAGAAAGTCCATAATACTTGTACAAATTAATTAAAGTTTCCCAGCGCTATCCAAGTACAAATAAGCTTCTAAGTTATTACTTACACAGAAAAAGTAAAAATCGGTGTTGCAGTAGTGAAAATGATGATAGTCAAAAAGGACTTTGCGTTGCAGTAACAGTAATAATGAAGAAATGCTGGCACGACATAGATAGACCAATTAACACAAGGAGTTGTATCAAAAACATTTTTCATTTCTCCTTGTTTTATTTCTTATAAGTGAAAATTCCAAATGTTTGTATTTGTAATAGTGACTCATGTGATATACAGTACTTAATCTCTATAACAGTTTTATTTGTTCTGAATATTTCTTAATATTATAACAAAATGTTGGTATAAATAACATGTATTATAACTTAACATAAAAATTGGTTCCAGAAAAAGCTTGACTTTTATATGAAGTGTTGTTATATAAGGATTATGTTATTAAGAGGTCTGATTTTTTTTTTATATATATATAAGTACTGTTGCGGTTTGTAAAATTTATTTATTGGAAAAAGAGGGGAGAAATTAAAAAATAGCCAGATTTACAAGTGGTTATTCAAAAAGAGCCACAGTTTCAAAAGTAATCGAAATTTAGCTACTTTTCTTGTAAAGATAAATCTGAACGAAAACACTGTTCAAAATCCGAAAAATACTCCAGCATAATATACTGGAGTTCCAACATAAGTATACTGGAACTCCAGTATATTATAATGGAGTTCCAGTATAATATATCGATCCAATATAATATGTTGGAAGTTGATACACAGGTGCTTCAATCTCCAGTATATTATGTTGGAATTTTTCGCGTGTTGGAGTTCAAACTGAATCTGGCGAAGTGGAATACTCTCGAGAAGGGTATAATGAAGAAGAAAATGAATCCGAAGATGAAGAAATGAGGATGAAAGTGGAGGAGGAGGAGGAGAAAATGAAGATGATGAAGTAGAAAACGAAGGAGGAGAAGAAGAAGCAAATGAGGATGATAAAGAGCAAGTAGAAAACGAAGGAGGAGAAGAAGAAAATGAGGATGATGAATCTGGAGATGGAGGAGAAGACACTGAAAATGATGCTGAGCAGGCTGATGTAGAGGAGGATCCGCCTTCTTATGTAGAGGATCCTAAATGGATTGGAGCTTTATTACAACTGTGCAGGCTCTATGTCCATGTCGACTTGAAAAACTGTGACGATCTCATTCCAGATTGGGATTACAAAAGTGCCGCCGAAGAACCTATGCAAATTGAGATAATTTAAATTTCTCTAATATAAACACCAACCTAATTTCAACTCCCTAATAATTCTCTTCATCATTTTACACAGTGGATATGCGATTCTTGTCACCAGAGTATGGGTATTCTTGCGATCCATTTCCTCAATGAAGGTCCTGAACAAGATCGAGTTCATCTCGGAGGTGGAGTAAGTACAAATTGGTTCATTTCAATTCCTCCCTTTTTTATTTCCTCTTCTTTTTATTAACTTTTTAATATTCCTTCTTTCTAGTGTCCCCATTGTAATCAAATCTACTCGGTTATCATGAAAGATTGGGTGTGCAAGCCTTGTACACAGGCATATAAAACGGTTCCATACTTTGGAGTTATCATGGGTTTTCTTGTCGGGAATGCTACCCCAGTTCGTTACTTGAATCCTCCCTTATTCAAGGCGACCGTGGTAAGAAATAATGGTCTTTCATATAAAAATATATATATATATATAGGACTGAATTCAACGCAGTTAATTAATCTAGTGTGTTATTAATAAAGAAATTATTTCTACTTATTTTAAGTGGTTGATAATGTTGCTCACACTTTGCGAAACATTGAGCCGAATCGTTCAACTAGCATCACATATGAATTTATGGGCTTGCAGCAACACAAGAGACCAAAAGTGGGCCAATTCAAATTAGGCTTCTATAATGAGAAAATGTGGGCTAAAGCAGAGGTATTTTGGACTAGGGAGTATAAACCTCCGATGGTTCATGAAGCTGATTCGGAGCAATCTGAGCCGGGTAGTGACCAGGATTGAGATCATATTTGTGTTTTGGGTGGGGGTGGGGAAGGGGGAAGAAGGGGGGGTGGACTGAGATTTGAGTTATATTAGGTGTTGGGCTTTTCTAATTGCTTCTCCTAAGGTGTGTTGTCTGGTTAAGTTATCCATGCTTACCAGATTAGTGACCATATATGTTTTGTAATGGAAATTTTACCACCTATAGAATAGGTTAGTACCCTATTTATATTCTATAAATACCCTTTTAAAATATTATATTCTATAAATATCCTTTTTAGTTTATAGCAAAAAATTTAAATTTAGTTCCATCCTAAAATTAAGGCTTAATATATGCTACAAAATATTTTTCTATCTCATTTTTTTTATTTTCTCTCATCTAATTTGCGTATATCTCCTCTCATCAGCTTTTCTCTCTCTTCTTCAATACACTTTTCCCTCTTCTCCCACAAACACACGTTCCATACACTTCAAAAACCCTCCTCCGCCATTATCGCCCCACACGCCATTCTTCTTCGCAAGCTTCACAGTTGTATTTTGGAAATCTTCTCCCCGTAGGTAATTCAACTACTTCGAAATTGCTTTTTCATTAGTTTGTTTCTATAAGTTTTTTTAGCGAATTTACACAATTTTCTGATATATCTTCCATTTGTATTGTTAATCACCAGGATTCTTTGAGTTTTCTCTCTAATGTCGGATGCAACGCTACTCAACAGACTACCCAGAGGTATACCCACCAAAATTCTCTATTTTGATGGGCCCTCTTTCTCGTTGCAACTGACTCAAGCGGAGAAAGATTTTGCAGGTTTATCAGCATCCAAAGTTGATGAAAGAAGAAGTAAATTACACAATGACAAGTTGAAAGAAGTCCAAGTTGATGAAGCTTCAAAAGAAACCAAAAATCAAGTTGGCTCAAAGAGGAAAAAACCTATGAAAGATTCAAAAAACCAAAAGGTAATTGGTATTTGTTACATGTATTCTGTTGTATTCATATGTATCTTCTTGTATTTTTGTACCTTTTTGTATAGTGTATTCTGTTTCTTCTATAGTATGTTTATGTATTCATATGTATTTGGTTGTTTCCAACAGTTCATTTTTAATGTAATCTTACCTGTATTCATATGTATTCATGTGTATTTAGCGTTTGCTAATGTATATTTGCGATAATTCAATTGTCCAGTTTGACCTCAAATGTATTCATATGCATTCATATGTATTCAGTTGTATTCATCTTAAATATTTTGTATTATATCTGTATGTTACAAAGTATGTTAGCATATATTTAGCCTTGTCACTGTATCTAGTCTTCTGTAAGTGTTTGTAGTTGTCTGACATGCATTTGGCTTTGTCACTGTATCATGTCTTACATGTATTCCAAAAAATCTTAATATGTATTTTTGCAATGTATTCATCTGTATTAACATGTATCTTTCAATGTTCATTGCAGGGAATTGATTTGTTTGTGAAACACCAGCCAAAATTAGCACCCCATATTAGTAGTTACACTAACACTGATATAGTATCCCAGCTAAAAGATAAGCTTACTCCCGATCAGTTCCAACAATTCGGCAATACATGCTTTGGCTCATTTCTTCAAATGAAGCGATTTGATGTTCAACATCAACTCTTCAGATGCTTCATGGCTCGACAGTTAAACGGCACTCCAAACAATGTATTTGCAGTATACGTCAATGGTACTGAATAACATTTCACATTAAGGGAGTTTGCGCTTGTGACTAGCCTCAAATGTGTAGGTAAAGATGAAGATTTTGAGTTTAGTGAAACTCATCCTAACCAGCTTATTGCGACTTATTTTGGAAGTGCTAATATTGTAAAGAAGAAACACTTGAGACAATGCTTCAATGACAAGGCATGGGGCCCCGACAATGATGAGGATGCTTTGAAGATATCTTTGTTGTATTTCATCCACACCTTTATATTTTCATCTGAGAAGAATAGTGCAACTATACCGAGGCTAGATTTTGACTTAGTAGAGAGTGGGCGCTATTCTGAATATCATTGGGGTATTAAAGCATTTGAGCTGTTGATAAACTCGATTAGCAAGAAGATGGATGCTTTGAAGAAGTATTACAGGATAGCTGTGATGCCCCTAGCTATGCAGGTATGGTTTTATGAGTGTTGTCCTTCTGTTGATTCTAGAATTGCAGTCTCACCGGAAATCAGCCAACATTTTCTTATCTGACGAACGGCATGTTCAAAGACACCGGAAACACGGTAATATACAAATGTTATCAATATTCTGAAGATAATTGAACACAAATACATCTATAATTTGCATACATTTGCATTCAGTTAGAGGGAAGCTTACTGTAATATACATTGGATTCATAAGCTTATATACATGAATACTTGCATACATATTAATACATTCTAAATACAACAGAGTTAAATACACCTGAATATAGCATTATACAGTTATGAATTAATATGTTTTTTGTAAGTCATAACTTATTTTTGTTCACAGATTGTGTTCAAGGACATCACTCCTCTAGATATAGAGCTTGCTGTTTTTCAGATTCCTCAAGTGTGCGCCGATATTGAGAAAATACCTACTCCTGCGCATTCAGACAAATCGGGACAGGATACAGATGACTTTTCTCCTACACCCAATCTTCAATCTAAGAAGAAACATGTTGAAAGTGTTGGTTCATCTTCATCACCGCCACATAAGAAGGTCAAGGAACAACCCAAGATTCCTACAAAAGAACCAGAATATCAGCCCAAAGTCCCTCCTGTTTGTGTTTCTGACATTGGACATAAACTTGTGCATGACCATCAGCTCCCAGAAGGCCAAAATGAGGAAGTATCTTCTTTGAGGAAAGACCTAAAATCATTCAAAGAATACGTGAGTATTTACCCACCGATTAATCAATAAAGTTTGATAGCTATGTGTTTTAGTATTTTTCTAACTATTTTGTACTGTTAAGGTTGTTGGAGAGTTCAAGTCTCTAAGGACATTGATCAATGATAACTTCAAGATGCTTTCAGACCAACTTCAACAAAATCAGCAAACTGAACCCATAGTGAGACATGATGGTGGCATTGACACAGATGTCGGAGATAATAATGAGGTATAAAAGCAGTTATCATATTGAACATATGTATTTAGCTGTATTCATATATGTTTTAATCTAGCCATTTTACTGATGTATTTAACTGCTATTCAGCTTTATATATATGTATTCTGACTTTTAAATCTTAACATATTGAGCATATTTTTTTAAATGTATTCATAACTGTGTTACACTTAATCTGTAATATCACTTTAAACTGCCGTATTTATTTTTATTTCAACTGTATTTACATGTATTCTGCTTGGTTAATCTGCTTTTTCTATAATGTATACTAGCTACTTATATGTATTTAATTTTTTTTCTAACATTAAGTTACCATGCTAACAATGATACATACAACTACCAGAAAACTATTTCAGAGGTACCGTCCATCATACCATCTACCACAAACCAAGATGATGTATCTAAAGAATTCTATGTTTCTCAATTTGAACTGGACGACAAGTTTCTACCCAGTCAAATTCCAGAAACTAGAATAGTTGTTCACGCAAGTGCAAAAAAAGATAAAGCCACACCAGTGCAACCTCAACGAAATAGGCGACCAAGTAGATGGAACTCTTCGCCTTATCAGTCTAACTTCGACTCAGGAGGTAAGTGATTTTACAAACGTAATAATCAGCATTCATCGTGATTGAATCATTTATAGTAGTCCATAAACACAAATTCAATTTACAGCATGTTCCTCTGTAAAGTTGACACCCATCTTTGAAAAAAGTCACCCGTTTGAGGAAGATCCAATAACGGGTCCACATCCTATGTTACTCATTCAAGAATATGACAAGTGGGTTCGTGAAGGTCTTCTAGCAAGACATGATCAGAAGTGAGTTTTCCCCCGTTCATTGTATTATGTTTTCATTTTTTTAAGGTATGTACATAATGAGTTTTATATCATACTTGTAGAGGTAATCTCGACGACCATTACAAGAAAAACAAGTCTATACTTCACATTCCATTGGATTTTGGAGTTGATCAAGTTGATTCCAAAAACTGGTTTTACCTTCTATCCATTTACGGGAAGTTATGGGATGACAATGTGAGTCTTTCCCAAAAATGATAATCTTATCTTCAAATAATAACATGCTGTTTTATTAACTTGTATTTAGTTGTATTATTCAGCTGTATTCATCTGTATTTTTCTCTGATTTCCTATGTATTCAGCTATAGTCAATTAAATTGAACTGTATTATTAACCTATAGTTAACTTTATTGAAACTGTTGTATTCAACTGTATTGAACAATTGAATTACCTGTATTCATCCAATGACAGTTAAATTCAACTGTTTCAACCAGCTGTCCAGTTCTGTATTCAACTGTATTACAGTGTATTCCACCAAAGTCAGTTGAATTGAACTGTGTTATTAACCTATATTCAACTCTATTCTACATGTTGTATTCACCTATATTAAGGAATTGAATTAGTTGTATTCATTCAATATCAGTTGAATTCAACTGTAGTCCATAATCTGAATACAGTTGTATTCACCTGTATTACAGTGTATTCCTCTATTTTCTGTATTCATTTGTATTCAACTTTTTTTTAGCATCTGTATTGAGGTATTCATATATATTATTTTTTAGTTCAAGCAAATAAACTCACACTATCTACCAACCTCTTTTGTTTATAGCATATGGATGTCATATTCTACTATTTGCGAAAGATGGGCAAGTACAATCAGCATAGGGACTTCACATTTACTACTGTTGATTGTATATTCAAGACAAGAATAGATGAAATATATGACAGGTATGAAGATACAGATAGTAATGCTAATGTATCCAAACAAGAAGACGTTGTATGTGAGTATATTAGGGGCTACAGAATGCATGCTAATGTACCCTGGCATACAGTGGATAATGTCTTGATACCATTGAACTTGAAGGAAAAACTTCATTGGGTGTTGGTTGTTGTGACTTTCAAAGATAGATGTATCAAAGTGTACGACTCGTACACGTCTTCCGGTCATGATGCATACGTAGTCTCTGAGATTGTAAAGCTAGCTAAGCTATTACCTCTGTATCTGTCAATTAGTGGCTTTTACAGAGATAGTCAAGGCATTGACTGGTATGCTTATCCCGCATACACAAACAAGGATCATAACGAACCTTTTGAAGTTATCTTCGTTCCAAATCTGCCTCAACAGAAAGCGGGCAGCATATAAGTATCCAATCATCATTCTTATATGTTGTATACACTGTATATGGATTAATTATTTTATATTCTGTTTCAATCAATTATTGTTTAGGGATTGTGGAGTGCATGTTGCAGCCTTCGCGGAGTTTCTGAGCACTATTGGAGAGATTACACAAAAAATACCATTTGATGCCACTCTTCTCCGTCAAAGATATGGTGCTCTGTTATGGGACTATGCTATGCACAAGATAGATGTTGATGCAATAAGCGAGAGTGAAGCACCTTCAAAGATTGAAAGGCAAATCTCTGAGTCGGAGGCAAAGATGCAGATAGTTTTAGAATAGCTTTAGGTTTTTTTTTAGTTTAGCTTGAACAATGATACTGATTGTAGTGGTTTTGGTCGTAGATGCTATTTACTTACATGCTGAAATTTGGTTAAGTTTGCTTGAACAGGTTTTAATTAACGCACATGTTAGTTACAATTTCTGAAACTTTATGTATGCTGAATGATTTTTGTTAATGCCAATTTTTGAATTGTATTCAGCTGCATAAGATCAGCTTTATCTTGCAGTATTAAGCAATTGTATTTAGTTGTATTATTCTGTTTAGCTTTTGTATTAATCTATATTATTCAGTTCAATTCAGTTGTATTAAAGTGTATTTATCAGTTGTATACAGTTGGTATGCAAGTATATTCAGCTGCATCCATTCAAATGTAACTTTGAATTGACTAGAAACAATACAAGTTATATTGATTAACTTGTATTTAGTTGTATTATTCAACTGTATTCAGCTGTTTTTTTCTCTGATTTCATATGTATTCAGCTATAGTCAATTTAATTGAACTGTAGTATTAACCTATAGTCAACATTATTGAACATGTTGTATTCAAATGTATTGAACAATTGAATTACCTATATTCATCCAATGTCAGTTAAATTCAACTGTTTCAACCAGCTGTCCGGATCTGTATTCAACTGTATTACATTGTATTCCTCCAAAGTCAATTGAATTAAACTGTATTATTAACCTATATTCAACTATGTTCAACATGTTGTATTCACCTGTATTAAGGAATTGATATAGTTGTATTCAACTATACTAAGATACTCTCACAGCCAAATCATATATATTTATACATATAAAAATACTTCAACTAAATAAATTCAGAAAATATTAACGAAAGTTATTCCACAATATATTACTTCGAAAAAAGAATTCATTATAGCTGATAATGTCATAATAAGTGTTGAGAAATTGTCGAGTCACCAATACATGTCAGAATACAACTATTTATTACGTGGAGCATTCCTACAAGTTCGCTTGTTATGTCCTCCCTGCCCACATATGCTACATGAATGTTGATTTTTCGGCAACATCAATTCACTTAAATTTTTGTCGCGCTTCTTCTTTGGCCTTCCAGGAGGTCTTTTCCATTTGGGTGGTAGTACAACCTCCTCTGCAACATGCTCTGGTATATTCCAGTCATTTTTGTCCGGTAGCAGGTACACTGGCACATCGTATGTCATTACAATTGTACTTGGCTTGTAATAGCTAGAGCAATATTCTTCAGGCATTAAAAACTTGCTCTTCAATACAACCCAGGCATGTGGGCATGGCAATTCATCAATTTGGAATCTCCCACAAACACATTATCTCTTGAGCAAGCAGACTGTGTAATTCCTCCCACCATCGTTAACAGTATGTAAGTATTCAGTTGAGGGTACTACCTACATTTAAAAACACAAATATAAGTTTTGAACACATTTACATGAATTAACAAATATATACTACTGAGTTAAATGGTTACTATCAACTTCAAAAATTGCAACTTCATCCAATTTCAGTTAAATTCAGCTGATTCCAGCAACTGTATGCAACTGTATTACTCTATAGTCTGCATTTGTATGCATTTGCATTCAACCTTTTTTTAGCAACTGTATTCAGGTATTTCCAATCAATTTAAACTGTATCAATCACCTGAATTCCATTGTAATCATTATCACGTGCATACAGGCTTAATAATAACATGTATTTACCTGTATTCATCTATATTATTTACTAGTTCAAGCCAATATTCATAAAAATTAACGGGTAGTTCTGCCTAAAAAAATGTATTCAGTTGTATACAACAATGCCATAAAAAATTAACTTACAGTCATACGGGTACACATGGTCTCATTCAACTCCAGCATTTCCTGGTATTTTTTCCCAAGCGTCTTGTATGTCTGAGTAGCTTCTTTACGGTTACTACAATTCCAACGACCAAACATCTTCCTAACTTCTTCGAGGAAGTCATATATTGGCAATTCCCTTGCTGAAACTAGTGTTGCATTGATTGACTCAGCGATATTTGACGTCATTGTCCATCCCCTGTTAACAGGTGCATACAACCTAACCCACTTTTCGTAACCAGCTAACTCTAAGTATTCTTTCACCCTAATATCTACCTTCTCAACCTTCTCCATCAGACTATCAAATTCAGTTTGTGTGTATGTTTTTGCCATCGAGAAGTATATCTCACTCAACTTGGCATGGCTCTTTTTGAATTTCTTGTATACGTTATTCCATAGATGCCATATGCAAGCACAATGCGGTAAATCCGGATATACTCTCGATACAGATTTAATGATGCTCTCATTTCTATCCGAAACAATGCACATGTTTTCCCTTACACCGTATGCTATCTTGAATTGCTCAAAGAACCACGTCCAAGCAGCATCGTTCTCTGAATCAATAACACCGTATGTTAGTGGCAATATATAACCTGTTTAATATAATTGAATATAATTGTTTTTAAATACATGTTTTCCAATGCTTTAAATATTAACAAATTGTATTATTATTGAGGTACTCACCTGCACCATCCAACGTGCTTGCAGAAACGAATGTCCATGTGTAGTAGGGTTTTAGATGACTTCCGTCCACTACAACAATTGGTCTACAATGATCAAACCCCCTTATAAATGCATACAATGATATATACACGTACATGAATTCATTCTTTGACGATTTTTCCATTCTTATGTGAGAACCTGGATATGTCTTATCCATTGTATATAAGTATCCTGGTAATTTTTTGTATGAATCAGCCGGTTCACCTCTAAGAAAATTCATTGCCTTTTCTTTAGCCCTCCACGCCAACATGTAGCTAACATCAACACCTAGATCTGATTTCACGTCATCAATAATGTCCTTCGGAGTGTATTTCCTCTTATGGTTTGTAAGCTTTGTCCTTATAATACCACTTATAAGGCTGCTACTAGCCTGTCGTTGCTCGTACACTTTATCCTTCAGCGAACATGTATGGTTGTCATTGAATTCTCTCACCTTGAATAATTCCGATTTGTTAATGCTTGAAGCCTTAAACCTCCAATCACAATCTTCTGAAATACATATTAATGCATAGCTGGAAAGAAAAGTTCATACATCAGACAACTTAACGAATCTGACATATATACTTCCTATTCATAAAGTACCAAATTGATATCTGTGTATATGTAATTTTGTATACTAACTGTAAGCACGTGATTTTTGACCCTCCCCGAGAATTTTTACGTTCTTAGCTTAAATATTTAATTTAGGACTAATATAGCTATTTTGACTAATTTTACTTTATTTTTCTCGCAAAAGAAAAAAATTACAAAAAATATATATATAAATTTTAGTTTATGTATCCCTCATAAACTTGAAAAAAATCAAAAATTGCACTTTATTTTTGTACTTTATATAATTTCGAAAATTACAAAAAATATAATTCTATTAAGGTTTTGTAGTCATTTTAATTTGGGAAGAAAATGCAAAAATATTACTTTATATTTTATCTTTATATAAAAACGAAAATTACAAAAAATAGTTCCATTAATATTTTGTAGCTATTTTAAATCTTGAAAAATATTTAAAAAGATTTGTTTAAATACTAGTCTTATTTTTGGTAGTTATTTTGCTTACATAGGACTAGTTAAGCAACGTGTTCCTATTTCTCGGGTCCGGGCAAAAGAATAATATTCGGGTTCAAACTACCCGGTTTTAGGCCTAATTTTCGGACCTAGCCCATAATAAACCGAGTCCAGGACACATGGGGAACCCCACCACGCGTGGGGGACATAAGTCTCGAACCCCACCACGCGTGGGGCTCATTTTTCTGGGCAAACCCATTACAAAACACGGATGAAAACATTTGGACAGGGGAACTTTTGAATTTTTGGAGAAAAAGTACTGTTCACTCATCTTCTTCCTAAAAAGGAAGAAGAACTGAAAACCCTAACGATGGAGACCCCCCCAACGCCTAAACCCCAGCTCCCTCCCGTTCGTCATTGCCCTTCGACACCGTCCAAACACCACCCCGGCTCCTCCCAACTCCGTCGACCACTGCCCAAACAGCCCGTCGCACCCCCCGTCGCCAAGGAACCACCCTCCTCCTCCCAGCTCGACCATCATCACTACCCAGCCCGACGAGTAGCAGCAGCGTCATCACTGTCCAAACACCACCTCCATCAACAAACCTCCAGCTCCAGTCCGTCACCTTCCACCGCGACCAAACGACCATCGTCCAAACACCACCACCAGTTCCAGCCATCCCACCCAGCAGTGAACGAAACCACCATTGTTACCCACCCAGCGACGCCCAGCTCCACCATCGCCTCCGTCCTCCATTAAATCCGGTGAGCCCTGCTGCTTCGTCACCTTCCCCAGCACCACGACCAACAGCAACAACCAGCTCCCTCCATCGTCTCACACAGCCCACGACCATCACTTCTCCTCCTAGCTCCATCGTTGCACCGCCCCGTCGTCAAACACCACCAGTCGAGAACCCATCAGCCCAGTTATCGTTGTTCTTTCATCATCGTCGTGCAGTCCGTTGAGGTCGCTTTTGGTTCGTCGAGGTCCGGTATGTCGAGGCAGTCCGTTGAGGTCGATGTAGAGGTTTGGTCCATGGCTCTTTCCGTTTTTGTTTGTTCAGGTTAGTGAACCTCAAGTGTTAGATAAGGAAATGTTACGTTAAATGTTCGAAGACGCAATATATAAATTCGTATGATAATTCTCTGCTTATGTTTCACCGTATGCATTTTGATCATTTTGCGTTATGTTATTATTGTTTACTTGATGTCATTTGATTTAGTTGTATTAGTTGTTCTATGACACAAGTTTGACGTTAATCTGTTCGTCCTTTCCTTTGCTTAGGTCATTCGGACAAAATTATTATTAGTACATGCTCTTATTACGCCCGAAACACTCGTTCACTAAACTCATTTTATTAATTTTTTTTTTGACAAGTTATGAGATTTTGGTTGTAAAAAGTCGTAAGGTTTAGTATTGTTAAAGGCGTAAAAATGGCATCCTTTTAAAAAATAAAAAAGGTAAATAAAAACAAACAAATAAATAAACAAAAAAAAAACGAGACTAGCTTCGCCAAAAATAAAAATGTACAGATTGCGGAGCCCTCACAAAATATATGTATTAAACACTTAGACTCCGGGACGGGCCGTTTAGCAAAATTCACGGCCCTACTCAATATAATAATGCGCTAGTTGCTTTAGGCGCGCCTTTAATAATGTCATCTCCCTAAACTCGGGTGCACATTTATGTGACCCAAATCCAAATCTCAACGGAATCGAAATGTGTCTCTAATCACGGGTATATTGATTATGGCGTGGCCCGAGATGCATTTCCATGACGTTGCAAATTCTTTTAAAAATAATGAATGAGACGAGCCTCGACAAACAAAAATGTAGAAGCTGCGGGGCCCTCTAAATATATATATATATTAAAAATACTTAGAATTCGGGACATGCCGTTTAGCAAATTTTGCGGTCTTCTCCAAAATAACAATACGTTAGTTGCTTTAGGTGCGTCTTAATAACGTATTTTTCTTAATTCGGGTGCACATTTATGTGACCCAAATCCAAATCTCAACCGAGTCGAGATATGTCAATAACCACGGGTGCATTGATGTAACGTGGTTTGAGATATATTTTCACGACGTTGCAATTCTCGTAAAAAATAATAATAAAAGCGGTCAAGAGTTTAAAACTCGCACATAGGTTTTAACATGTATAAAATCAGATAATCAAGCCAAATATAACAGTTGAGCGACCGTGCTAGAACCACGGAACTCGGGAATGCCTAACACCTTCTCCCGGGTTAACAGAATTCCTTATCCGGATTTTTGGTACGCAGACCATAATATAGAGTCATTCTTTTCCTCGATTCGGGATTAAAATTGGTGACTTGGGACACCCTAAATCTCCCAAGTGGCGACTCTAAAATAAATAAACCAATCCCCTTTCGATTGTCCTTTAATTGGAAAAACTCCCCTGCCCCCATCGGGTGCGGAAAAAGGAGGTGTGACAGCTCTGGCGACTCCGCTGGGGACCTCTATTACCCAGAACCACTGGTTCAGGGTTAAGAATTCGAGCTTAGAATAATTGTTATTATTTGGCTTTATTTATTATCTGATTTTATTATATGTTTGGGCTCAATGTGCTAAGTGATGCTTTTACCGCTTTAATATTATTTGAACTGTATATAAATTGTGCCGAAACCTTTCTCTTCTTACCTCCGGGGATGTTCTTACTAGTTGAGACTCCCTATTCTGTTAGTGTCATACCCTAAATAAAAGAGGCTCGGAAAGTTTCTAAGCCGGCTGGCCTTTTGGTTCCCGGAAAGGAGCTCCTTCCTCAGCTCGAGTTGTCCGCTCGGGTACACTGTCTAGAACACCGACCCAGGTTTTGAACATAGAATAACGTGACTTCATGCCGGATCCCTAGTAGGAACGTTTGTTTGCATCATGTGCATTTGACTTAGGGGACTCAACACAGGGGTTGGGTCCGTCTAGGACAAGCAACCTGAAAATAATAGACCATCCTGAGGCATCCTATTTGTTTTCCGTGCATTTATTTTGTCTCGCTGACCGGTGTTTGAATATTATGAATATTGTGAAATTGAAAAAAAAAAAGAAATAGCGGTTAGGGAATTGATTGTTTATTTTTGAAAAAAACCTAATACACAAATACTGTCAAAACTCTGCCAAAATTTTGAGAAAATGAAAAAGTGTCTTATTAGTTTGTTTTATTAAAAGCAAGGGAAAAATAGAAAAAAGAGTAGTGGCTTTGTCTTGTTTTTCAAAAAAAAAAAAAAAAATTAGAAAAAAATAGTTTGTCTTGCCATAAAAATGAAAATAAAAAAAAAGAGTCTTGTTTTGAAATGGGTTTTTATTTATTTGTTTGTTTATGAAAATGCCAAAATAAAAATAAAAAATAATAAAATAGTTTGTTTTTTTTTTAAAAAAAAATAGTTTGTTATTAGTTGCAAATATATATATAAATATATATATATATAAATCCAAAGGTTTTTCATTATTTCCTAAAATGTATATATATCTTTATTTGTTGCGAAAATGTTTGTCTTGCAAAGTCTAGAAAAGTTCTTTTAGACTCCCAGTTTTCGAAACAAAAATCCAAAAATATTTTCCGTTATTGACTTCTTTAGAATGTTTTTTTTAATTATTTATAAAAAAAACGTATATATATATATAATAAAAAAAAATCCGAAAATATTTTCCCTCTTCTTTAAATATTGAAAAGAAAATTCAAAATTCAAAAATATTTTTTAGAAGCATTTCTTTTATTAAAAGTAGAATTCCAAAAATATTTTCTTTTTAGAATAAGAGAAAAAAAACAACAAATGAAAATTCAAAAATATATCTTAGAAGTCTTTCTTTTAAAAAGAAAATCAATACTTCCTTTCTTCTTTTAAAGTAGTTCTTTCACAAAGATAATAATAATTAAAAAAAAAAGTTAGTTCATCTACTTATCCTTGATTGCCCGAACTACGCGGGTTTGATTCTCACCGGATGTAAGATACGTGGGCAACCCTCATCGGGTCCAACCCCACCTTTTGCTAAAAAGCCAAAAAAACAAATAATAATAATAATAATAACAAAAAATACATGTCAAATTTTAGTTTTTGTCATAAAGAAGTTGGGTGACGTTGTTTTATCAAGACATAGCCGAATGTTCTAGAAAGGGACGCCGGAAGGCTGACTTGGCATAAACAGCCACCTTTGGGTCGTTTTAAGATTTGGTCCAGTTGACCCACATAGCCTTAAAAATCTTCGTCCCCGAGACGTTGACAGGCCGTTTTTGCAATATTGAGTTTCCTATTTTTGAAAAACAATAAAAGAGTCATAACTAAGTCAGGAGATGATGTTTGTCATAAATAGCCGAATGTTCCCGAAAGGGACGCCAGAAGGCTGACTTTGCGTAAACAGCCACCTTTGGGTCATTTTGAGATATGGACCCACACAGCCTTAAAAATCTTCGTCCCCGAGGCGCTGAAGGGTCGTGTTTGCAACACTAAGTTTTCATTATAATTTGAAAAAAAAAACAAAGAGTCAGCGGTCAGGTGAATACCGTTTGAATTTTGTCATAATAAGCCGAGCCAGCTTCGGCCGCGTCTTAAACTGTTCTTGCCGAAATAGCCTTAGAGTATCTTTCAGTTGTCGGAAGGTTATTTTCGTAAAAGAATGGACAAGTTTGTAAAGTGTCAAAATAATCCTCCCCGGCCTCAAAATTCATGTGAAATTCGGAAGGGGCCACATTTGCAAAAAATAACCATTTGGTTGCATTTGTCGAACAGAGAAAGGGAGTTAGCCTTTTGTTTTTGAGTTTATAAATCTCTTGATTGAAGTATATGGGTTATTTGATTTCGAGTTTGTAGGTCATCTTCAAAACTTTGAAACTCGGTTTGTTTTAATATGAAAATTGAAAAATGGTTTGTTATTGTTTATCTCTTATTGGTCCGAACTACGCAAGGTCTGATTCATGCGGGGTCATGATACGTAGGCATTCTCCATAAGATTCGACCACAACAAAAAGAAAAGCCAAAAAAAAGAAATGAAAAAAAAAGAAATGAAAAAGAGAATGAAAAAAGAAAAAGAAAAAAAAAAGAAAAAAAAAGGGAAAAATGAATGAAAAAAATCGAAAAAATCGAAAAAGAAAAAAAAATGTCAATAATGAGGACCGACTGAGTCCATTCTAACCTGTTTGTTTTGCAAAATAAAGTTAAGGTGGTTGGTTTGTGGTAAGCCAGACAATGACACCCAGAATCCTTTACTTGCATCTCATGATACACACTCTGCTGGGATCAGGCCTGATAACAGAAGCACTCGAATCCTATTGGGGACTTGCTGACGGAGGTTGATGATATTGAAGCTGGTAATGGTCTTGGCAGTATTGATGCAAAGCTCAGTGGCTAAGATGCCAGTTTTTGATGAAATGGGAGGCCGCTCCGTTCCTTGGTTAGCAAGAGAGAAGCTTGTGGTGGCTTATTTTGTTGTCATTTCTGTTGTCCGGATTATTAAGGTTGTAATTTGGATTTTGTCCTGTGTCAAACCTTCTTATCTTTCCATTTTGTCATAGCAGTTTGTTTAAATTTTGTCCAGTTTGTGTTAGGATTTTATTCTGGTTGTTTTGTTTGTTTTATTATTCAAACCATTTCGCCGGTAGTCTAATACAAAGTCGGTCTTTTGTTAGTTCCAGTCGTCTTTTGTTTAGTCCTTTTATCATTTCGTTCAATGCCGATTCTAGGGACATGACATGCGCACACACTTTGGGCCTAGTCTTTAAAGTTAATCATAAAACCCTGGAAAGGCGATCAGATCATTTAAAGAAAATAAGGACGGTTTGAGATTATTCAGAGCTCGAGTCATGTGGAACTGGGGCAAGTTAAGCACAAAGAAAACCGTTAAAAGCAAGATTCGCCAAATTGGCATGAGGGTCGGTCATGATAATGAGAGTGTCGCCCAACGGTGCTTAGAAATGACAAAGGAAAAATAAAATGTTTAACATAATTGTCAAGTCCAGCACCATCAGAAGAGACTACAAATTTAAAGTGTGTTGTTTGCACTTGGCATGTTTTGAAGACTGAAATGACGAAGGCATTTTGTTCTGCTACCTAAACACTTTATCCTTCGTTACCCCTTTTGAGCCTTATTTATTTTTCTTTCATACCCCTCGTTCGGAATCAGTAACAACGAAAAAAAAATGAGAGAAAGAAAGAAAACAACAACGAAAAAAGAGAAAAAAAAAGAAAAAAAGAAAAGAAAAGAAAATTGATAACAAAGAAAAAAAAATCAAATGAAAAAGAGGAATTGGGAACTACGTTTGACCTGATTCCTCAAAGAGGATACGTAGGCGCTTCACGGCTCGGTCATAGTTTTGAAAAATGAAAAAAAATCAATTAAAATATCCCCAAGCAAGAAACTGGGGCAAAGATTGCGTTTGTGGTAAATAAATCTAATTCCGAAGGTTGTAACTAATAACCCAAAATTAATGCATTTTTTAGCCTTTTATACCTTTTCTTTCTAGCCTATCCAAAACCCACATTACGGTCCAAAGAAAGACCTTCTGATCAGTCTTCAAAAGATGCCAAGTCAGACAAATGAGAGTCTCACCGGTGAGCATAACATTCTGTTCCACAGCAGAAAGGACTCTGATCCCCAGCGGAAAGAGTCATACCGGCGACACTCCAAACCCCCAGCTGGAAAGTGATACAAATGAGAGAGTCTTATCGGTGAAAACCTTCACAGGCACCATAAGGCGATGAAAGCTGAGAGAAAAAACAGAAATGAGAGAGACTTGATAGTGAAAACCCTTCGGGCACTACAAGTCGAATAAGATTGAGAATCAGATGGGGAATCGCCAATTGAAGATCTTGAAAGATGATTGACGGTAGAGGATAGGCCACATACGCATGTCTTTGGCCGTTAGAGTCGGTATCTGCATTTGATAGGTTTTTATTTATAGTTTCTTTTGTTAAAGAGTCATTTTTTTTCCTTTGTCTTTTTATTCTGTTCCCTTTTATCTCTTTCCTTTCATAGAAAAATCCTCAATAGAGTCTGTCTGGTCAGAACAAGTATGAAATGACTTCAAATATGCCATCAGCTTTTCAAGATGAGATCCGACTAGTACATCCAAATGGTATAGTCAGCAAGGAACAAGCGTGAGGCCAGTGTCAATAAAGATATCCCCAGCAAAAGGGAATTGACAAAAGGATTGACGAGCGTCAAGAGGGATATCCTTGCCAAAACCAAGGTTATAAACCTCAAAGACAAGGCCCGTGAACAAAGCAAGGAGAGCAGTGAGCATGATTTGGCGAAATCCATACTAGACTAAAAGGTCGGGAAAATGCCAGTTTCCGAGCTATGCCACAAAAGAAGAGGGATATCCCCAGCAGGAAGGGATTATCCCCAGCACATAATATCATCCCCAACAAGCTGTGGAACGCAGAGCAAGGAAGGAGAAAGGAAAAGTCGTCCCAATAGGAGTATCACAGCCAACCACCATGTTTTAAACTAACAAATTTTGTTTGATTTGAAACAGGTAAAGGAAATGGCATCGATGAAGAAACGAATTCCACAAGGGATATTATCAAACTGGGGCAGAAAATTTTCCTTCCATTTAGAAAATTTTCTGGAAGTCAGGTACCCCCAGCTGATAACATTTTACCCCCCAACAGGTAAGTAAATAATCCCCCCAACAGTGTTATCCCTAGCAGTTGCGAGGAGTCCAACACAAGGTTGGAAAGTCGGTATCCTCAGCGGTTCCTTTCGGGGAAAGGCAAAACGACTCTCAAGGGAGGTAGTCTTCGAAGGAAGAAGCTATGCGAAAAAAAAAAGAATAAAAAGATAATAATGAAAAGAAAAAAAAAAGGGTAAAAGTCATCCCCATCTAAATAATCCCCAACAGTTTCGAGGGAGGACAATACAGGTAAGTAAATAATTTAAAAAAGAAAAAAGAAAAAAGAAAAAAAAAAGAAAGCGAAGGTTTCATTAATAGGAGACACTTCCTAGTTTGAAATCATTAGAGTTCTACCCATAGGAGATGCATTTCCTCCTAAGTTTAAGTTTATTTTTACCCATAGGTGATGCATTTCCTCCTAAGTTTGTTTTAGTTTCACCCATAGGAGATGCATTTCCTCCTAAGTTTGTTTTAGTTTCACCCATAGGAGATGCATTTCCTCCTAAGTTTAAGTTTATTTTTACCCATAGGAGATGCATTTCCTCCTAAGTTTGTTTTAGTTTCACCCATAGGAGATGCATTTCCTCCTAAGTTTATTTTAGTTTCAACCCATAGGAGACGCATTTCCTCCTAAGATTGTTTTAGTTTCACCCCATAGGAGATGCATTTCCTCCTAAGGTTGTTTTAGTTTTACCCATAGGAGATGCATTTCCTCCTAAGGTTGTTTTAGTTTTACCCATAGGAGACGCATTTCCTCCTCGGTTTGTTTTAGTTTCACCCATAGGAGATGCATTTCCTCCTAAGTTTGTTTTACCCATAGGAGACGTATTTCCTCCTCGGTTTGTTTTAGTTTCACCCATAGGAGATGCATTTCCTCCTAAGTTTGTTTTTACCCATAGGAGACGCATTTCCTCCTAAGTTTATGTTTTACCCATATGAGATGAATTTCCTCCTAAGTGGTTGTTAAAGATATAAAAAAAAAACAACAACAAAAAATGACCTAGTCTGACGAACCTTCTCCTAGGATCAAAATCTTAGTCTGATGAATCTTTCTCCTAAGATACCAAAAACAAAAAATGACCTAGTCTGATGAACCTTCTCCTAGGATCAAAATCTTAGTCTGATGAATTTTTCTCCTAAGATAGAGACCTAGTCTGACGAACCTTCTCCTAGGATCAAAATCTTAGTCTGATGAATCTTTCTCCTAAGATACCAAAAACAAAAAATGACCTAGTCTGATGAACCTTCTCCTAGGATCAAAATCTTAGTCTGACGAATTTTTCTCCTAAGATAGAGACCTAGTCTGACGAACCTTCTCCTAGGATCAAAATCTTAGTCTGATGAATCTTTCTCCTAAGATACCAAAAAAAAAGACCTAGTCTGACGAACCTTCTCCTAGGATCAAAATCTTAGTCTGATGAATTTTTCTCCTAAGATAGAGACCTAGTCTGACGAACCTTCTCCTAGGATCAAAATCTTAGTCTGATGAATCTTTCTCCTAAGATACCAAAAACAAAAAATGACCTAGTCTGATGAACCTTCTCCTAGGATCAAAATCTTAGTCTGATGAATTTTTCTCCTAAGATAGAGACCTAGTCTGACGAACCTTCTCCTAGGATCAAAATCTTAGTCTGATGAATCTTTCTCCTAAGATACCAAAAAGAAAAGACCTAGTCTGACGAACCTTCTCCTAGGATCAAAATCTTAGTCTGACGAATTTTTCTCCTAAGATAAAGACCTAGTCTGACGAACCTTCTCCTAGGATCAAAATCTTAGTCTGATGAATCTTTCTCCTAAGATACCAAAAAGAAAAGACCTAGTCTGACGAACCTTCTCCTAGGATCAAAATCTTAGTCTGATGAATTTTTCTCCTAAGATAGAGACCTAGTCTGACGAACCTTCTCCTAGGATCAAAATCTTAGTCTGATGAATCTTTCTCCTAAGATACCAAAAACAAAAAATGACCTAGTCTGATGAACTTTCTCCTTGGTCAAAATCTTAGTCCGATGAATTTTTCTCCTAAGATAGAGACCTGGTCTGACGAACCTTCTCCTAGGATCAAAATCTTAGTCTGATGAATCTTTCTCCTAAGATAACCAAAAACAAAAAAATGACCTAGTCTGATGAACCTTCTCCTAGGATCCAAATCTTAGTCTGACGAATTTTTCTCCTAAGATAGAGACCTAGTCTGACGAACCTTCTCCTAGGATCCAAATCTTAGTCTGATGAATCTTTCTCCTAAGATACCAAAAAGAAAAGACCTAGTCTGATGAACCTTCTCCTAGGATCAAAATCTTAGTCCGATGAATTTTTCTCCTAAGATAGAGACCTAGTCTGACGAACCTTCTCGTAGGATCAAAATCTTAGTCTGATGAATCTTTCTCCAAAGATGCTAAAAAAACAATAAAAAAAAACGTTTGAAAAATAAAAGAGTCATTTTCCTAAACTAGGCGCCCACCTGTATAACGAGAGGAATACATTTTGTTGAACCCAGGCGCCCACCTGAATAACGAGAGGAATACATTTCAGTATTTGCATTTCATGTCCCAGGCGCCCACCTGAATAACGAGAGGAATACATTTCAGTATTTGCATTTCATGTTCCAGGCGCCCACCTGTATAACAAGAGGAATACATTTTAGTTTTTACTTTCAAGTGTTGAAATTGGGAGCCCGCCCATAATAACAGAGGCATACATTCAGTTTTTACTTTCAAGTGTTGAAGTTGGGAGCCCGCCCAGATAACAGAGGCATACATTTCAGTCTTTACTTTTCAAGTGTTGAAATTGGGAGCCCGCCCATAATAACAGAGGAATACATTCAGTCTTTACTTTCAAGTGTTGAAATTGGGAGCCCGCCCATAGAACAGAGGCATACATTCCAATCTTTAAATTTCTTGTCAGGCGCCCACCTACATAACGAGTGGAATACTTTTCAGTCTTTAAATTTCTTTTCAGGCGCCCACCTGTATAACAAGAGGAATACCTTTTAGTCTTATACTGCAGATTTTGGAAATCAGTAACCCCACCGGAAGGTAGAAGGTTACAACAGGAATCCCCAGCTCCAGGAAGCAGAAGGCTACAACAAAAATCCCCAGCATTCAACCAAGTTATAAATAGCAGAAGCTCGCCTCAAGAATGCGAGTCAACATCTGAGATGGTCGACAAAAGCTGGACACAACATAAAAGAAGAAGAACAAGAAAAGAGAAAAACAAAAAAGGAGAAAAATACGGAAGTGGAGAACAGATGTGATCTGTTCAAGAACTAGCGCCTACAACTAGCAAGTATCAAGATTCAAATCCAAAGTCTGTATGAAGCACCATTCAAGACTCAAGACCAAGTTTCAGAAGACTTAAAGATAGGAATCCTTGTAACAAGTAGCTGATAGGCTCAGTTAGTCTTTTTCAGTTTTCATTTTTGTTGTAATGACAGGACCGCGGACCGGAACCTCAACGGAACGGCACCTCGATCGGCTCTTCACTTCGGTACCCTCTACCATCTCTCTCATATCCGAACTACACGTGGCCTGATTCCTGTAAAACCAAGGATATGTAGGCAGCTCAGATACCAGGGCTCGGTCACATTCCCTCCCTTTCCTTAAGTGTAGTCCGTCCAAGTAATGGTCGGGTCAAAAACACGTCTAGTCGTTCTTTGTCGGAAAACTCTTCGTGTTTCCAGTCAAAGAGGGGCAGCTGTAAGCACGTGATTTTTGACCCTCCCCGGGAATTTTTACGTTCTTAGCTTAAATATTTAATTTAGGACTAATATAGCTATTTTGACTAATTTTACTTTATTTTTCTCGCAAAAGAAAAAAATTACAAAAAATATATATATAAATTTTAGTTTATGTATCCCTCATAAACTTGAAAAAATCAAAAATTGCACTTTATTTTTGTACTTTATATAATTTCGAAAATTACAAAAAATATAATTCTATTAAGGTTTTGTAGTCATTTTAATTTGGGAAAAAAATGCAAAAATATTACTTTATATTTTATCTTTATATAAAAATGAAAATTACAAAAAATAGTTCCATTAATATTTTGTAGCTATTTTAAATCTTGAAAAATATTTAAAAAGATATAGTTTTGTTTAAATACTAGTCTTATTTTTGGTAGTTATTTTGTTTACATAGGACTAGTTAAGCAACGTGTTCCTATTTCTCGGGTCCGGGCAAAAGAATAATATTCGGGTTCAAACTACCCGGTTTTAGGCCTAATTTTCGGACCTAGCCCATAATAAACCGAGTCCGGGCGAAAGTTTGAGCAATTAGTGTAAAATAGAAGATCTGCAGATGTTTTTTTTATATACATGGACTGTTGTGTTAAATGTCATGTAGTGTCTAATAGCTCACATTTTTGTTTGGGATACTGAAGGTAGCTTACAAGCCTAGCTGATGTCAATGTAGGGGATTGAATGATAGTTGTATATGTATGCTGTTAGATAAAGGTATTCCCAATGCAGTAGGTTGTATCTTGGATTTAGTTTAATTGTGTAGTATAATTCTTTAATGTATGCCAAGCATGAAAACTGTACACTACTAGTTAAGTTCTTTCTCTTCCGATAAATTGCCTCATCTAACTGGTAAACCATGCTTTAGAACAAAGAACATAAAGCTTGCAATCTCAACCTCATGAAGGTTGAGCCTAGGTCAAGACAGACCAAGCAGGCCCGCATCGAACAAACAGTGGCCCAGGTCTGGCCCATCCCGCATGAGCTGGATTTGGGCCGTAATGTTCAATCAGCTGTCCGTGTGCGTAATCACGTTTACTTATTCTGTAAAAGCATTTTGAATCCTACTATAAATAAGCCTACAAGCATGTAATCAACTAGGACTATCTCTGTTTTCAATTAGTAGAGACAAACGCGACAAGAAACATAGTTGCTATAGGATATCCTTTTAAAATAAGGACGAGATGAGCCTCGACAAATAAAAACGCACAAGCTGCGGGTCCCTCGTTAAATGTATATATCGAAGCATTCAGTTTCCAAGGCGGGTCGTTTAGCAAGTCTCACGACCCTCCCGGAATAATAACGCGATAGCCTCTTTAAGCGCGTATTTAATAATTTCACCTTCTTAAATTCGGGTGCGCATTTATGTGACCCAAATCCAAATCTCGACGGATTCGAGATGTGTTTCTAATCACGGGTACATTGATTGTGACGTGGTTCGAGATGCATGTTCATGACGTCGCAAATTCCTTTTAAAAGTAAGAATGAGACGAGCCTCGACAAACAAAAAATGTACAAAGCTGCGGGGCCCTTTAAATGTATGTATATATTAAAGTGTTTAGAATTCGGGATGTGCCGTTAAACGGATCTTTACGACCTTCCCCAAAATAACAAGACGCTAGTGCTTTAGGCGCGCCTTTAACAATTTATTTCCCTTAATTCGGGTGCACATTTATGTGACCCAAATCCAAATCTCAACCGAGTCGAGATATATCGATAACTACGGGTGCATTGATGTAACATGGTTCGAGATATATTTTCACAACGTTGCAATTCTCGAAAAATAATAATAATGACAAAAGCGGTTAAAAGCTAAATTTTGCACATAGGTTCAACAGGTATTAAATCAGATGATCAAGCCGAATATAACAGTTGAGCGACCGTGCTAGAACCACGGAACTCGGGAATGCCTAACACCTTCTCCCGGGTTAACAGAATTCCTTATCCGGATTTCGGGTACGCAGACTGTAATGTGGAGTCATTCTTTTCCTCGATTCGGGATTAAAATTGGTGACTTGGGACACCCTAAATCTCCCAAGTGGCGACTCTGAAATAAATAAACCAATCCCGTTTCGATTGTCCTTTAATTGGAAAAAACTCCCTTGCACCCTCTCGGGTGCGTAAAAAGGAGGTGTGACAGCTCTGGCGACTCTGCTGGGGATAGAATGTTTAACCCAGAACCACTGGTTCAAGGTTCAAGAATTCGAGCTTAGAATAATTGTTATATTTGGCTTTATTATCTGATCCTTATTACATGTTTCTGCATAACGTGCTAAATTTTGTCTTTTACCGCTTTGATATTATCTAAACTGTATATAAACTGTGCCGAAACCCCTCTCTTCTTACCTCCGGGGAGAAGCTCGCTGGTCGAGACTCCCTATTCTGTTAGTGTCATACCCTGAAATAAGAAAGAGGTCGGACAAGTTAGAAAGCCGGACGATCTCGCGGGTCCCCGGTACGTAGCCCCCTCCTCGACTCGAGTTGTCCGCTCGGGTACACAGTCTAGAACAAATACCCAGATTATAAATCTAGTATAACGAAACTTCATGCCGGATCCTTAGTAGGAACGCTTATTTGCATCATGTTGCATTTGACTTAGGGGACTCAACACAGGGGTTGGGTCCGTCTAGGACAGGCAACCTGAAATGAAAAGACCATCCTGCTGCATCCTACTTGTTTGCGCATTTATTTGCTTCAGTTCCGCATGCTGACCGGTTTCTAAAAAAAAATAAAAAAATAACCTGGGTTAAAAAAAATATTCTCTTTAATTACTTTCAAAAAGGGGTATTTATTTTTTTTTTAAGAAAAAAAAATGGAAAATTCGTAATTCAAAAAAAAAATGCTGTTTCTTTTAATATACATTTTCTATATTTTCAAAAAAAAAATATATTTTCTTTAGTCTTTTTTCAAAAAGAAAAATATATTCTTGCTTTCTGGGTTTAATTGATTTTTCTATTCATGATGTACCGAACTACGCCGGTTTGATTCTCACCGGATGTGAGATACGTAGGCAACCCTCGTCGGGTTCAACCCCATTTTTGCTAAAATAGCCAAAATCAATAAATAAAAAATAAAAAAATGTGTCAAAAATAAGTCAGGTGATGTTGTTTTGTCATAAAAATCCGAATGTTCCCGAAAGGGACGCCGGAAGGCTGACTTTGCATAAAACAGCCACCTTTCGGTCTTGTTTAGTATTTTTGTCCAGTTAACCCACACGGCCTTAAAATCTTCGTCCCCGAAGTACTTAAAGGCCGTGTTCAAAACTTGATCCCCTTTGTAAAATATTATTGAGTCAAGTCATTTTGTTAAAACCACCTTAATAAATGTGCAGGATGAGCACGATGCAAAATGAACATTTTTCAATAATGACCAAAATCCCTGTCAAGTTACGGCTATGGTGGAATGATCTAGGTGTTGAAGGACAAAATGAGGTCAAGAAATATTTGAAAGGTCTCGTGGGTTTGTTGGAAATCCAACCTCGGGGAGATATCATAAGAGCTTTGGTTACCTACTGGGACCCGGCGCACAATATTTTCCATTTCTCTGATTTTGAACTCACCCTGACTTTGGAAGAAATGGCTGGGTATATCGGAATTGCTGAACTTCCGTTAAAGCAAAAATACTTGGTCGCCCCAAGAGCTGTCACGGTACATCGGTTCCTCGATTCACTGAAGATACCCAGAACGGTCCAAAACCCGGATCTGGCTGCCGGTTTTTGCACTCCATGCTTCATATATGATAGGTACGGTCATGAAGAGGGATTCAATAATCCAATCAATAAACTGTGCAGCAAAGGTATTCGTCAGAAGTGGGACAAACACAGACGGGTAGCCTTCATGATGATGTTCCTGGGCCTTCTGGTATTTCCAAGGAAAGACGGAAACATTGATTTGAAGATATCCGGGGTCATCAGCACCTTACTCACGCAAAGTGACAGTACTCTCGTGCCTATGGTGGTATCTGACATCTTCCGAGCCCTCACAGCTTGTAAAGCTGGGGGAAAATTTTTCGAAGGTTGTAACTTGCTCCTACAAATGTGGATGACTGAGCACCTCTGCCATCGTTCCGAGATTTTGAGCCATGGTTCCCCGGAAAAGACTTGCATAGAAGAATTTTACACGAGAACCAAAGAGATCAGTTTGCCCAAAGGAGTCCTGGCATGGACCTCGTTCTTTCAAGCTCTTACTGCCAGCCAAATACAATGGACGCTGGGATGGTTGCCTGTTGATGAGGTCATATATATGCCGGCAGCTAAAACTCATTTCTTACTGATGGGGCTTAAGAGCATTCAACCTTACACGCCCTGCCGAGTTTTGAGACAGCTCGGAAGATGCCAGACAATACCTCATGAGGAAGATCTTAGCACTCAAGCAGTTGAGATAAGTCCTGACGGACAATTTCCAGAAGCGAAAATTCGCCAAATCTGGAGTGAGTGTCAATATTTGAAATCAGATACTTGCGTACGGGATCGAGCCCAAGGTGAGACGGCACCAGGTTACCTTGCATGGTATAGAAGGGAACTTGAGCATGAAAGGCCGGCTAAGAGACCCCATATCCTGAATTTCGCCGAATCGTCGCGAAAGCAGTGGGATTGGTTAGCGAAAGAAAGAGGCTATTGCGCCGAAATCAGCAGGTTGAAGCAACAAGCGGAAAGCTTGAAATATGAGCACAACGTGCAAGTTGCTACTGATCTGGGAGAGCAGAACAGGTTAATTCAGGAAAACGAGATGCTCAGAGCACAGATCAAACAGATAAGGATGGATGCGGATAAATAGCCAAGGCGTCGATCAGATGAGCAGTTGATAAAAAGGCTAAAAGGCAAAGTCAGGGAATGGCAAGAGGATTTAGAGAAATCTAAAAACGTCATAACAGAGCTCAGGGCACAGTGGGATACAAGAGCAGATAAGCATCGCCGATACTTGAATCAATTGGAAGGCGACCACGAGAAAACTGTTGCTAAAATGAAGAGAGAGATGGCTACACTTGAGATTAGAGCAGCTAATCAGGCCAAGGATCTCCAAATTAAGAGCAGATACTGGTACGACTTGTTGGCCCAGATGAAGCTAGAAGTAAGGCAACTGAAGCATCAGCATGTACAGGATGCTCAGGCATTCAAGATATGTAGCGATCAGATAAAACGCCTACTCATGGAGAAGAAGCAAACCAGAGATAGGATCAAGGTCATTGCCCATGCCATCACCAGACGATGTCTACGATGTGAGAACATGACCAGCGTTACCGTCCTCTCGGCAGTGATGGGTTATGTCAAGCAGACTATGCATGAGCTGGAGCAACTTGAGAGGGATCTCGCACCTAGGACCGCGGCAAGGCTGAACGATACCCCGCGGACACCAATTTTCAAAATCATAATGTACTCATAAGTCAAGTCTGTATCTTAGCACCTTCTGCCTGTTTTTTTCATCAGGGTGATTTTTGGTCTATTTTTTGAGTCTAGTTTTATTTTCAAAGTTTGCTCTTTCTTTTGCAAAATGTAGTTTGTAATAGACCATTTCAACAATAAAAGGTTGTTTGCTTTTACGCTCATTGGTGTTTTGAACTACGTAATGATTTGATTCACGCGGCATCGTGATACGTAGGCAATCCTCATCAGATCCGGTCGCATTTTTACCGCAAAATAAAAACATAGCCAGAAGCCTAAAAAGAAAGTCGGGATGACGCATGTTGTTCGAAGCAAAGCATGTAGAAACGGTTAAATGCCTAGGAGCATTGCATCCTCTATGTGATATGATCAAATCTGTTAAGCTCTAACGCTAACAAAGTTTGTTGTTGTCTGTTCCAGACAAGTTAGTTGTTAAAGAACTCTGGCAACACACTCCTATCAAACCAGATCCAAAGGACCGATGGCAAACCTCAGAGAATAGCAATGAGGAAGAGAGGCCGATGAGCCAGTTGTTAAAAGAAGCAATGGAAAAGATTGAAAGGATGGGACTAGAGATGAACGCAATGCAGCTAGCCATAGCCAAAACACAAAAGAGCCCTGAAACACTGGGACACACGCCGGAGTACCCTCACTCCGGCCCTTCCACAAGCCTCCCAAATCCCCGTTATCATCAAGAAAGAAGCCCTAATGATTCCCAAGCTCCACTACCCCATCAACCTCTCCCAACACCCAATATTCCCATTTTTGTGGGACCAACATCAGCCCCTTTGCAAAGAACGACCAGTGAGCCATTGTTTCAGGCTCACGATACACAATATTATCCCCCTGAGCCTACGTTTCATGCCCCCGAACCACAGGCTTACAATCCACATTTGGAAGTGCCGGCAGAGATTGAAAAGCTGGCTAAGGCCCCTGAACAAGATGAAGTATTGAGAAAGTTCAAAAGCCTGGAGCAGTCTTTCAGGAACCTGCACGGTTTAGGCAACCAGGTCAGCGTAGCATACAAAGATCTGTGCCCTTTCCCAGACGTCCAACTCCCGTCCGGTTTCAAAATGCCTAAGTTTGATTTATATGAAGGGCACGGTGATCCCATGGCACATTTGCGGGGATTCTGTAGCAAAATGAGAGGGGCAGGCGGCAAGGATGAGCTGCTGATAGCTTATTTCGGCCAAAGTCTGAGCGGATCCGCACTAGAATGGTATACCAGGCAGGATTCCAGCAGGTGGTATACTTGGGATGATCTGGCGCAGGCTTTTGCAGGTCATTTCCAGTACAATCTCGAGATAGTCCCTGACCGTCTCACATTATTAAGAACTGGGAAGAAACCCGGGGAAAGTTTTCGCGAGTTCGGGTTCCGCTGGAGAGAACAAGCAGCTAGAGTCGATCCTCCCATGAGAGAGGGAGAGATGGTGGACTATTTCTTGCAAACATTGGATCCAACCTACTTTGGTCACTTGGTGACAACGGTTGGAAAATCCTTCAACGAGGTGGTCAAGATAGGGGTCATGATAGAAGAGGGTCTGAGGTCTGACAAAATCTTGAACTACTCGGCACTCAAGGCCACAACCCAGGCTATTCAGAGCGGCACGGGAGGTGCGCTGAGAAGAAAGAAAGAAGAGGTTGCCACGATTGAGGCAGGCAGTTGGTCCAGGGCTGGCAGGCCACACTACAAACAACCCAGACCTAACAGGCCAAACTACCCATACAATCCACCACAAAATTTCTATCCACCTCGAGAACCACATTGTTCCGTACACCAGGCCCAGGCATACACTCCGCCTCCGGTTCGCCCGCAATGGTGCACGCCGGCTCCCCAGAACATATATGCACCACCACAAAACACCTATCCTCCACCGAGGGCATATAGAAACCCTTCAGGGGCAGGTTTTCGGGGAAACCCAGATGCTAGAAATGACAGGTTGTGGAAATAGAGAACTTTCACGGAGTTGGGAGAAACCTACACCGCTTTGTTCCACAAGCTGAGGCAATTGGGTTTGGTTAGTCCTGTCCAGACTCGAGAACCAAATCCCCCACCTCAGAATTTGGATCGATCAATAAGTTGTGAATACTGCTCAGGGATGCTCGGGCATGATACCGAGAAGTGTTGGAAATTGAGGCATGCCATACAGGATCTTATTGACACCAATAAGATCGAGGTCCAGACACCGGAGGCTCCTAACATCAACCAAAACCCACTGCCAGCGCACCACGAGACTCACATGATTGAGTTGGTGTATGAGGGAGGAGAGTTGAGAAAACCCTCACAAACGGTGATGATGATCCAGGCCGCCCCGAAAGAAGTCTCAACCAGTGGAGGAACGAGTATACAGTCGCAGGGAAGAGGCGTCAAGCCGGTAGTGATATTGGGAAAGAGCCCGTCCGCCATAACAAGCAAACCCGAGCCAAACAAGTTGGTAATATCAGGGATTCCGCCCGCACCTGCTGTTGTGTTGAAGGGGGCATATAGAGAACTGGTCACCATAAAGCCTGTAGTCCAGCTGCCGATGATTGATAGCAAGGCTGTGCCTTGGAAATATGAAAAGGCGGTGGTGATGTACAAAGGAAAGCAGGTGGAAGAAGTTAGTTGTGAAGCGCAAGGGCTGACTCGATCAGGTCGATGTTTTGCTCCGGTGGAGCTAAGAAGAACCAACCCAGTTGCAACCAAGAAACTTGTGTCCGAAGAAGAGGCTGAGGAGTTCCTGAGGAAGATGAAAGTGCAGAACTACTCCGTGGTCGAACAGCTGAGAAAAACACCGGCCCAGATCTCGTTGCTGTCATTACTGATCCATTCTGAGGAGCATCGACGGGCTTTGATGAAGATATTGAACGAAGCTCATGTACCCAACGAGATTTCTGTAAACCACCTTGAAACCATTGCCAACAAGATTTTCGAGGTGAACAGGGTAACGTTCTCAGATGATGATCTGCCGGTGGAAGGTACGGAGCATAATAAAGCTCTATACCTAGCCGTCAAATGTGAAGACTCGGTGGTAACTCGAGTATTGATAGATAACGGCTCAAGCGCCAATATTTGTCCACTATCTACCCTGAACCAGTTAAAGATCGACCACGGAAGAATCCACAAGAACAACATCTGCGTCCGAGGATTCGACGAAAACGGAACAGCCACTGTGGGGGATGTTGTACTTGAATTGACCATCGGTCCAGTCCTGTTTACCATGGAATTCCAGGTGTTAGATGCCACAGTGTCTTATAACCTGCTGTTAGGACGACCATGGATTCATGCAGCCAAAGCAGTGCCCTCCACCCTACATCAGATGGTAAAGTTCGAGTGGGAAAGGCAAGAGGTCGTGCTACACGGCGAGGACACGGCGTGCACCATGGGTGGCACCATTGTACCTTTCATAGAGACCGATGATGGCAAGGGTCCTTCGGTCTACCAGATTTTCGATACGGGGTCGGCCAACAAAATTTCTGAAGGAGAAATCATCCCGCACCCTAGGGTAGCTGCCGCAACAGTCATGATGGTCTCAGAAATGCTGGGTAATGGATTTGTGCCAGGAAAGGGCCTGGGAGTCGAGCTTCAGGGGATTGTCCAACCTATCTCCCTGCCTAAAATCTGGAAACTTTCGGATTGGGGTTCAAACTAACCGCAGCGGATAGGAAGCAAGCGCGAAAAATGAAGAAGAGGGTTTGGTTTCTGCCTAAACCAGTGCCGCGTCTCTCAAGGTCTTTTGTCAAAGCAAGTGCCAAGGGGTCACCGGTCCCAAAGATTCTAGGACCGTTGATCGGTATAAATGAGGACTTGAATCAGAGTTTTGAGAGGATGTTCGCGGATGTCAGTGTGGTAGAAGCTGGAGAAGGTTCCAGCAGAATAGAGATACAGTTTGTGGGGCCCGAGGCCAAAACCAATAATTGGACTGTTACTCCTCTTCCGGTCTGAGGGGAGTCTTGGTAGTAGGCTTTGATTTATGTTTTGTTTGTTTTATTTTGTTCGGATTATTTCAGGGTGTAATCCAAATTTTACTTTTGTCTTGTAAAAGTGTGAACCCTTTTATCCCGCAAGTTTAATAAAGCTCTCTCTTTTTGTCCCATTTTAATTTTTGTTTTGTTCCTTTTCTTTCTGAACAATTCTCTTTTTACTGGTTCTAATGACATGGCATGCACAGTGGATCTTCGACCTAGTCTAATAAATCAATCTGAATCCGACTCAATGATGCAAGAGGTCGTTTGTGACGATGAATCTGAATGTGACGAAGGTGAAGCCTTCGAAGAGATAAACCAAGAACTATGCCAATTTGAAGAAAAACCCAAGCCTAACCTAAATGACACTGAGGCTGTAAATCTAGGAGACGCTAATAACATCCAAGAAACCAAAATCAGCATCCACATTGAGCCAAATGTCAGGGAAGAATTGATCAAAACCCTCAGGGAATTCAAAGATGTTTTTGCATGGTCATATGACGATACGCCGGGATTAAGCACCAATTTAGTGGTTCACAAATTGCCCACTGACCCGGCATACCCTCCGGTCAAGCAAAAGCTAAGGAAGTTTAAAACAGAAATGAGTGTAAAGATCAAAGAAGAAGTGATTAAGCAGTTACAAGCAAAGGTCATTCGGGTCACTCGATATCCCGAGTGGTTGGCCAATGTGGTACCAGTCCCAAAGAAGGATGGAAAAATCAGGGTGTGCGTCGACTACCGCAACCTCAACAAAGCAAGTCCCAAGGACAATTTTCTGTTACCCAACATTCATATCCTGATCGATAATTGCGCTGGGCGCGAGATCGGATCCTTTGTGGATTGCTATGCGGGTTATCATCAGATCCTAATGGACGAGGAGGATGCGGAAAAAATAGCATTTATTATGCCATGGGGAACTTACTGCTATCGGGTAATGCCGTTCGGATTGAAGAACGCCGGGGAAACGTACATGCGAGCAATGACTGCTGTGTTTCATGACATGATACACAAAGAAATCGAGGTGTACGTCGATGATGTGATCATAAAGTCTTGGCTTCAGGAGGACCATGTAGCAGACCTAAGGAGATTTTTCCAAAGACTCCGAAGGTATGATATCAAGCTCAACCCGGCCAAATGCGCATTCGGGGTTCCATCAGGAAAGCTGCTAGGATTCATCGTCAGTCGACGGGGGATTGAGTTAGACCCATCCAAAATTGAATCCATCCAAAATTTGCCACCGCCGAGGAAGAAAACAGAGGTAATGAGTTTGCTGGGGAGACTCAATTACATCAGCAGGTTCATTGCTCAACTCACAGCAACTTGTGAGCCCATATTTCGGCTGCTGAGAAAGGATGCTGCGGTAGGTTGGACGGCAGAGTGTCAGGAGGCCTTCGACCAAATCAAAGGGTATCTGTCTAATCCACTCGTATTGGTCCCGCCTAAGCCTGGGAAGCCCTTAATTCTTTACCTGACGGTCCTGGAAAATTCATTTGGTTGTGTACTGGGGCAACATGATGACACAGGAAGGAAGGAGCAGGCCATCTACTATCTTAGCAAAAAATTCACAGTACATGAGGTCAAGTACACTCAACTCGAGAAAACATGTTGCGCCATAACTTGGGTAGCTCAGAAGTTGAAGCACTACCTATCTTCATATACTACTTATCTCATATCCCGTTTGGACCCATTGAAGTATATCTTTCAGAAACCTATGCCCACGGGAAGGTTGGCAAAATGGCAAATTCTGCTCACAGAGTTTGATATCATCTATGTGACGAGGACAGCCATGAAAGCCCAGACGTTGGCCGACCATTTGGCAGAGAATCCCGTTGATGAAAAATACGAGCCCTTAAGAACGTATTTTCCCGACGAAGAGGTAATGCATACAAATGAGTTGGAATTACCTGAGGAACCGGGTTGGAAGCTTTTCTTCGATGGAGCTGCAAATGTGAAAGGGGTTGGAATAGGAGCAGTACTCATTTCTGAAACAGGACGCCATTATCCTGTTACGGCTCAACTACGCTTCTATTGCACCAATAATATGGCCGAGTATGAAGCTTGCATTTTGGGTCTACGATTGGCTGCGGACATGGATGTCCAAGACGTCTTGGTCTTGGGAGACTCGGACCTCTTGGTACATCAAATTCAGGGTGAATGGGAAACGCGAGATCTAAAGCTCATACCATACCGACAATGCTTGCATGATCTGAGCAAGCGATTTCGATCGGTGAAGTTCAAACATATCCCGAGAGTTCACAATGAGGTTGCGGATGCCTTGGCCACCTTAGCATCAATGCTGCACCACCCTGACAAAATGTATGTTGATCCTCTACACATCCAGGTCCGTGATCATCACGCTTATTGCAACGCCGTAGAAGAGGAACCAGATGGTGAACCCTGGTTTCATGATATCAAGGAATACCTCAGAATGGGGACATATCCAGAACAGGCCACTGGAGACCAAAAAAGAGCCCTTCGGTGTTTGTCGAATGGTTTCTTTCTCAGCGGAGGAGTGTTGTACAAAAGAACCACGGATTTGGGATTGTTGAGATGCATAGAAGTCGGTCAAGCCACGACGGTTATGGTAGAGGTACATGCTGGAGTTTGTGGGCCACACATGAGCGGATATGTATTAGCAAGGAAAATCCTTCGAACAGGGTGTTATTGGCTCACCATGGAACACAACTGTATCACTTTCGTGAGGAAATGCCATCAGTGCCAGGTACATGGAGATCTGATCCATTCTCCGCCAACAGAGTTACATATGATGTCAGCACCCTGGCCGTTTGTGGCATGGGGCATGGATGTCATTGGACCTATTGAGCCGGCAGCATCCAACGGTCATAGGTTCATTCTAGTAACCATTGATTACTTCACCAAATGGGTTGAGGCCAAAACCTTCAAGTCGGTAACCAAAAAGGCAGTGGTGGACTTTGTTCACTCCCATATCATCTGCAGATTTGGAATCCCAAAAGTGATCATCACGGATAACGGTGCGAATCTTAATAGCAGCCTGATGAGAGAGGTATGCCAGCAATTCAAGATTACACACCGCAATTCCACCCCATATCGTCCCAAGGCGAATGGAGCGGTCGAAGCAGCCAATAAGAACATCAAGAAGATACTACGAAAGATGGTGGAAGGATCCAGACAATGGCACGAGAGATTACCCTTTGCTTTGTTAGTTTATCGCACTACTGTCCGGACTTTCATAGGTACAACTCCTTATTTGTTAGTATACGGAACTGAGGCCGTAATACCAGCGGAGGTCGAAATTCCATCCCCCCGGATTGTCACTGAAGCTGAGATTGATGATGATGAATGGGTCAAAGCTCGATTGGAACAGTTGAGCTTGATAGACGAGAAGAGATTGGCGGCAGTATGCCATGGTCAGCTATACCAGAAGAGAATGGCGAGAACATATAATAAGAAGGTGCGCCCCAGGAAGTTTGAAGTAGGACAGCATGTATTGAAGAAGATCCTCCCACATTAGGTCGAGGCAAAAGGCAAATTCGCCCCAAATTGGCAAGGGCCTTATATTGTGACCAGAGTATTGTCCAACGGTGCTTTGTGTTTGACAGATATCGAGGGGAGATGTGTCGACATGACTATCAATTCTGATGCAGTCAAGAGATATTATGCGTAATTTCTTTAATTATGGCAATTTTTGGTTCGTTTGTTTGTATCTGGTATTTATTGGATAATAAGATGACGGAGGCAATTCTTTCTTCTATCCAAACACTTTAACCCTTGTTTCCCCTTTTGAGCCTTAAGTTATTCTTTCATACCCCTCTTTTGGAATCACTAATGGAAAGGACATGAAAAGAAAAAAAAAGAAAAAAAAAGAGAAGAAAAGAAAAAGGAAAAAATGAAAAGAAGGAGAAAGAAAAGAAAAAGAAGATAAAATCATAAGAAATACAAAACCGTGGGAACTACGTTTGACCTGATTCCTCGAAGAGGATACGTAGGCGCCTCACGGCTCGGTCATAGTATGCATCATAGTATATATAGGATGCATAATGTACATAGTGTGCATAATAGACACAGTGTGCGTAACGCACGCAGCCCAATATAAGTGTAAAAAATAAAATTCCCCAAGCAAGAAAACTGGGGCAGAGGTTATGTTTTAAGTTCCAACAAAGGTTTGATTCCAAAAGTTGTAGCAGATCACCCATCAAAACTATTTTCATTTTTGATAGCCTTTCTTTAGCCCCATACCAAAACCAACATCGACGTCCAAAAGACCTCCCGATCAATATCCAAGAGATGCCAAGTCAGGCAAATAAAGCCGAGAATAATACACCGATCCCCAACAAAGAAGAGGATCATAAGACTGGGAATGAATTGATGGTCAAAGGAATCTCCAGAAGAGAGGGTCGTATCGACAACACCCCGATTCCTCAATGAAGAAATAAAATGAGAGAGTCTTATCGGTGAAAACCTTCACAGGCACCGAAAGGCGACGTAAGATGAGGGATATAAAATGAGAGAGTCTTATTGGTGAAAACCTTCACAGGCACCATAAGGCACCGGGAGATGAGAGAAAAGAGAGAGTCTCATTAGTGAAAACCCCTCGAAGGGCACTATGAGGCGACAAGTTAAATCAACAAAAGCGACCACATTCACAACGAAATGGACACTCATTTATCATCCCCAGAAAGTCAGACCATTGGGAAAACGATTGATACGAATAGACTGGGTCGGGAATCTATGGTGCATGTCATGATCACGGGGACCAGTCATGTCCTCCAGATAAGTTCTTCTGAGTTTCTTCTCCCACCAAATATTGGTTCAGAAAGATTTTCTCCTTTTTCTATCTTTTATCTCTCTTCCTAAAAATTTGTCTTGAAAAGGATTTTTCAAAGCTTACTACCAGAGACCGAAGGGGAATTCATCCAATGCAGGATAACACAGACAGTCTTAAAGGCCGGCCCCAGGCAATGCAATGATCGTGCCTTGCAGTTTTGGAGGAAGTAAGCTCCTAAAGGGAGTGGTTTCGGGAGTAAAAGCAGACTCCCACAGCATGTGCTTAAAGATAAAGCAGAAAAGGGGATAAATTGAAAACCAGCCCCAGCAGGCTAGAAACCCCCAGCAAGAAATTTTGTCCACCAACCAATTATGGGGACATAGAGCAAGAAAGGGGGAAGAGAGGAAAAATCATCCGCCGGAAAGGCACCTCCTACCACCACGATTAAAACTAACTAAATCCTTTTGTCTGCTATAGGAAAACAAAGGATTGATGATGGCAGCAAGACGCAACGCCAGGGAAATCACCAAAAAACCGGGGCAGAAAATTTTCTGCCGATTGTCGAAAATTTTCTCGGAAGAACGGGGAAACAATTTCAATACATTTAAGTTCTAGGTCGCCCACCAGTAAAATGCGGGAATACTTTTAAGTTCTAGGTCGCCCACCAGTAAAATGCGGGAATACATTTAAGTTCTAGGTCGCCCACCAGTAAAATGCGGGAATACATTTAAGTTCTAGGTCGCCCACCAGTAAAATGCGGGAATACATTTAAGTTCTAGGTCGCCCACCAGTAAAATGCGGGAATACATTTAAGTTCTAGGTCGCCCACCAGTAAAATGCGGGAATACATTTAAGTTCTAGGTCGCCCACCAGTAAAATGCGGGAATACTTTTAAGTTCTAGGTCACCCACCAGTAAAATGCGGGAATACATTTAAGTTCTAGGTCGCCCACCAGTAAAATGCGGGAATACATTTAAGTTCTAGGTCGCCCACCAGTAAAATGCGGGAATACATTTAAGTTCTAGGTCGCCCACCAGTAAAATGCGGGAATACATTTAAGTTCTAGGTCGCCCACCAGTAAAATGCGGGAATACATTTAAGTTCTAGGTCGCCCACCAGTAAAATGCGGGAATACTTTTAAGTTTTAGGTCGCCCACCAGTAAAATGCGGGAATACATTTAAGTTCTAGGTCGCCCACCAGTAAAATGCGGGAATACATTTAAGTTCTAGGTCGCCCACCAGTAAAATGCGGGAATACATTTAAGTTCTAGGTCGCCCACCAGTAAAACGCGGGAATACTTTTCAGCTCTAGATTCTGGAATCAGTAACCCCACCTGAAGGCGGAAGGTTACAATAGAGATCCCCAAGCAGGAAACAATAAAATCCCCAGCACCAAGAAGCAGAAGGCTGCAAAGGCAAGCACGCGATTCAAAAGGAAGAAGGAACGCGTCTCAAAAGTAGCAGTTTGGGAACGTAATAGCATGCCCATCATAGCAATTTTGATGAAGAGAGCCATACCATTGAAAGATTTAAAGAAGAGGGCCATGTTCCCAGCAGATCAAGCGAGGTGATGAAAACTGGTACTCAGAAAAGGCGAAGGACCAGTATCATCCCCCAAGTTCACAAAATAAAGGCATTGGAGGAAAGCATTAGCCGACAGGAAAGCAAGGCAACAAGAACAAGTTGAAGATAGATGAGACCTCATGACCCATAGTCTAGCTTAGCTTCTTGTTTTTCCTTTCAGAACAATGTAACAAGGAGATCGGCGAGCGGTAGCATCCCGCACAACAGCAGCGAGCACTACAATCACACGGTAGTCCCAGCTACCAAAATTTCCCGAACTACATTGACCTGATTCCTGTTCAGCCCAGGATATGTAGGAAACCTCTGAAGCAAAGGTTCGGTCAAATCTTTTTCAAAAAAATGCTTCACACGGAGTACTCGGACGAGCAAAAATCGCCCTTTATCTTTGCGCGAAAACCCTTCGTGTCTTCGTGCAAAGAGGGGCAGCTGTAAGCACGTGATTTTTGCTTCACGGACAATCACTCCAAAAGAAAACAAAAATAGTGACCAGTGACCTCGCTGTACAAATTTTCAATTTTTCATGACACGTACTGCTAGTCATTTGTGGTTCGGTCCATTTTGCATTTAATCTTATCGATCAAAATACAAAGTACGTCTGTCATGGTAATAAAACCGTAATTCGGTCGTTGAAAGAAAATTCAAAATATATATATATGCATCGTTCGTTCTAGGTTGTGATTTAACTTACTTAAATATTCTTGTGATAATTGTGTTAAAATGTTACATTGTTGTTTGTTTTAATTTCATTGTTTTTTATTATTATTTCATTTTGGTTTTAAAATTAGAAAAAAAAAACAAAAGAAAAGAGTGAATGAAAATCAGTTTGGGCCCAAGAAATGTAACAAAAAAAAGGCCCAAAACCGGCACACCCGTCCAGTCCAAGTCCGGCCTGCCCAAGTACGGACCCAAACGACGTCGTTTTAGGGACGGTTAATCTGAGCCATTCATCTCCGTTGATCCGATGGCCCTTATTGGCCCTCATGACCCGACCCATTCCCATTTTAACCGACCCCCTACTTAACCAAACGGCACCGTATTGTTAAGCTTCCCCAATCCTGACCATCAATTGTAATCAATCCAACGGCCAGGATTGAATCACCCTCCCCATATATAAACCTAACCTAACACCCCACGCCCCCTATCCGAACCCCCCTCCACTCATCTTCCTCACCAAGCCCTGAAACCCCCAAACCCTAGCAGCCGCCCTGATTTCCCTTTCATCAGAACCCGGCGGCATGAACGCCGATGACCCCCTCCTGAACACTCTAGGACCACCTCACTCTCCTGAACATGGATCTGTTACCCCCTAGCCTCGAATCACCTTCCTTCGTCTCGAATCTTCAAATGAAGATTCGAGTCGAACTCTGACCAATGCCAAACCTCACCATCTTCATACCAGACACTCCCCCGACCCCCTCGTGACCAAACCAGGCTTGGTTTGGTCCGAATCTACCCACAACTCTTAGAATCTCAAATCTGAGAATCCAAAACCTAGAACATGAATAGCCTTGGAAACCGGCCAGTCTTAACAGGGTTTGAGGTCTAATAGACCTTAATCAAGGTGTTCTCGTGTGAGAACACCCTGATTAAAGTTTGTTCGGCCTCAAGGGCTCAAAGTTGAGTCAAATTTGGGTCAATTTGGTTTGGACATTTTCCGGTAAGTTTTTCTTGTCCTTTTGGTTTTATTCAACTGCTAATTAAGTTGTCAGCATGTTTCGTTGTGTTTGTTTGTTATTTTTTGTTATTTTTCATTCGGATTTCTTCCATCTCTGTCAAAGACCTTTTATTTGGACAGTTGATTTTCTGTGTGTTCTGAATGTATTCTGTGGTATACATGATCGTCAATTAGATTAGTCGTCAAATGAGTTAATTCATATAGGTTCCCAGTGATTGAACAAAGTTGTCTGAAGTCATTCGGGACTCTGTACGTGTTGTTTATATGAACGATTGATTGTTATGTGTTACGATTAATATAGTCGAGTCGATGTATGTCGTCAATTAGTTTCAGTCATTAATGGTAACAACTTGATTCGTGTTGTTTATTTCTGCTGTGATCGTATTTGAATCCCATTAGGAACTGAATTGTATTGCCTATTGGTTTTGTTCAATTTGAATTAAAGAACATCTAGGGGGTAGGTTATAATGGCAGTTCAGACTTTGAGCTTAAATGGATGCCATGTTCACTTAGTTCAGATTGTGGGCAGCATGCGTATGGTCAGCTGTTTTGGATTAAAATAGTCTGACAGCACATGCTGTCAGATTATATTCTTGCTGCCCATGGCCTGTTTTAGTTTAATAAATGTTAAAAGGGGGCTGTCAGGGATCTCATGGGAGTTTGGTTATTTAAAATAACTGAGTGGAAAAACAACGGGAAGGGGGAATTTTGAGTTGTCACACAACCTGTAAAGTGCTGAATTCAGGCTATAAAAGAGGTAGACCTTCCATTTAGAAGGAGATTCTTTTTGGAGCCTAAAAAAGAAGGTTTTCTTTTAAAAAAAACTGAAAGAAAGAAACATAAATTCAGAGGATATTGTAACCAAACATTGTCTGTAAACTACATAAGAATTCACATTGGTCAAGCTGTCTTGGCCAAGTTCTGTTGTTTGCCCTAATTGAGCTGCTTGTGATTGTTGAACTGCTGGTGTTGCTGCATTGAATACTCTGTTATTTCTGTTGATTCATTATTCTGGTTCTGGGATTGTTTGTTTGTTGCTCGACTGCTCTTGAGTTTCATCATTGTTGGCTGGTTGTTGTTGCTGTGTTGTTGCTGTGTATCTGCTGTTGTTGTGTTTGTTGCATACTACTCAGCTGATCATTCCTTTCTTCCTTTGCTTTCCTTACCAGGTACACAATTACACTACCGAGTCCGGGCGAAAGTTTGAGCAATTAGTGTAAAATAGAAGATCTGCAGATGTTTTTTTTATATACATGGACTGTTGTGTTAAATGTCATGTAGTGTCTAATAGCTCACATTTTTGTTTGGGATACTGAAGGTAGCTTACAAGCCTAGCTGATGTCAATGTAGGGGATTGAATGATAGTTGTATATGTATGCTGTTAGATAAAGGTATTCCCAATGCAGTAGGTTGTATCTTGGATTTAGTTTAATTGTGTAGTATAATTCTTTAATGTATGCCAAGCATGAAAACTGTACACTACTAGTTAAGTTCTTTCTCTTCCGATAAATTGCCTCATCTAACTGGTAAACCATGTTTTAGAACAAAGAACATAAAGCTTGCAATCTCAACCTCATGAAGGTTGAGCCTAGGTAAAGACAGACCAAGCAGGCCCGCATCGAACAAACAGTGGCCCAGGTCTGGCCCATCCCGCATGAGCTGAATTTGGGCCGTAATGTTCAATCAGCTGTCCGTGTGCGTAATCACGTTTACTTATTCTGTAAAAGCATTTTGAATCCTGCTATAAATAAGCCTACAAGCATGTAATCAACTAGGACTATCTCTGTTTTCAATTAGTAGAGACAAACGCGACAAGAAACGTAGTTGCTATAGAATATCCTTTTAAAATAAGGACGAGATGAGCCTCGACAAATAAAAACGCACAAGCTGCGGGGCCCTCGTTAAATGTATATATCGAAGCATTCAGTTTCCAAGGCGGGTCGTTTAGCAAGTCTCACGACCCTCCTGGAATAATAACGCGATAGCCTCTTTAAGCGCGTATTTAATAATTTCACCTTATTAAATTCGGGTGCGCATTTATGTGACCCAAATCCAAATCTCGACGGATTCGAGATGTGTTTCTAATCACGGGTACATTGATTGTGACGTGGTTCGAGATGCATGTCCATGACGTCGCAAATTCCTTTTAAAAACAAGAATGAGACGAGCCTCGACAAACAAAAAATGTACAAAGCTGCGGGGCCCTCTAAATGTATGTATATATTAAAGTGTTTAGAATTCGGGATGTGCCGTTTAACGGATCTTTACGACCTTCCCCAAAATAACAAGACGCTAGTTGCTTTAGGCGCGCCTTTAACAATTTATTTTCCTTAATTCGGGTGCACATTTATGTGACCCAAATCCAAATCTCAACCGAGTCGAGATATATCGATAACCACGGGTGCATTGATGTAACGTGGTTCGAGATATGTTTTCACGACGTTGCAATTCTTGTAAAATAATAATAACGACAAAAGCGGTTAAAAGTTAAAATTTGCACATAAGTTCATATTTGTATAAAATCAGATAATCAAGCCGAATATAACAGTTGAGCGACCGTGCTAGAACCACGGAACTCAGGAATGCCTAACACCTTCTCCCGGGTTAACAGAATTCCTTATCCGGATTTCTGATACGCAGACTGTAATATGGAGTCATTCTTTTCCTCGATTCGGGATTAAAATTGGTGACTTGGGACACCCTAAATCTCCCAAGTGGAGACTCTGAAATAAATAAACCAATCCCGTTTCGATTGTCCTTTAATTGGAAAAAACTCCCTTGCGCCCTCGCGGGTGCGTAAAAAGTGAGGTGCATAAAAGATGATGACGGCAAAGTTTTGATGGGAGATGACCAGATTAAGAGGAGGTGGCAGACCTACTTTCATAAACTTCTAAGTGAAGAAGGGGATCAGGATATTATACTTGGGGAATCTAGGAATGCCGACAGTCACCATGAATTAAGTAATTGTAGGGACATTGAGATCGATGAAGTCATGGAGGCAATGCGTAAGATGAGAAGGGGCAGAGCTACCGGGCCAGACGAAATTCCGGTTGAACTGTGGAGGTGTGTGGGTAGAGCAGGCTTGGAATGACTTACTGCATTGTTTAGTGTTATATTCAAGACTAATAGGATGCCTGAAGAGTGGAGGTGGAGTACAATGGTCCCATTGTATAAGAACAAAGGTGATGTCCAGAGCTGTAACAACTATAGGGGCATCAAATTACTAAGTCATACCATGAAAGTTTGGGAGAGAGTGGTAGAAATGAGAGTGTGAAGGACGATGTCTATTTCAGACAACCAGTTCGGGTTCATGCCGGGGCGATCTACCACAGAAGCTATCCACCTTATTAGGAGGATGGTGGAACAGTACAGGGATAGGAAGAAGGATCTCCACATGGTGTTTATTGATCTGGAGAAAGCGTACGATAGGGTTCCTATGGAGGTCTTATGGAGCTGCTTAGAGGATAAAGGGGTCCCGATTGACTATATTAGGGTGATTAAAGACATGTATGATGGAGCTAAGACTCAGGTTAGGACAGTAGGAGGCGACTCTGAACACTTTCCAATTATTACGGGGTTGCACCAAGGGTCTGCGCTCAGCCCATTCCTATTTGCCCTGGTGATGGATGCACTGACTCATCATATTCAAGGGGAGGTGCCATGGTGCATGCTATTTGCTGATGACGTTATTCTAATTGACGAGACACGAGGCGGCGTCAACGAGAGGCTAGAGATTTGGAGACATGCTCTTGAGTCTAAAGGTTTCAAGTTGAGCAGGACGAAGACGGAATACCTCGAGTGCAAATTTGGAGTTGAGCCGATGGAAGCGGAGTTGAAGTGAGGCTTGACTCTCAAGTCATTCCCAAGAGGGGTAGTTTCAAGTACCTTGGATCGGTTATTCAGGGGATCGTGGAGATTGACGAGGATGTCACACACCGTATAGGGGTGGGGTGGATGAAGTGGCGGTTAGCGTCGGGAGTCTTGTGTGACAAGAAAGTGCCACCATTACTAAAAGGTAAGTTTTATAGAGCAGTGGTTAGGCCTTCCATGTTATATGAAACTGAATATTGGTCGGTAAAGAACTCACACATCCAGAAGATGAAAGTAGCAGAGATGAGGATGTTGAGGTGGATGTGCCGGCATATAAGGATGGATAAGATTAGGAATGAAGATATTCGAGAGAAGGTGGGTATGGCCCCCATGGAGGATAAGATGTGGGAAGTAAGACTCAGATGGTTCGGGCACATTCAGAGGAGGAGCACTGATGCACCGGTGAGGAGGTGTGAGTGACTGGCTGTAGTGGGCACGCGGAGAGGTAGAGGATGACCTAAGAAGTATTGGGGAGAGGTGATCAGATAGGACGTGGCGCGACTTAGGATTACTGAGGACATGGCCCTTGACAGGGAATTATAGAGGTCGAGCATTAAGGTTGTAGGTTAGGGGAGAGTTGTGAATATTTCTACAGCACAATAGAGTGAGACTAGCCAGTTAGGAGTTAGACTAAGAATGTCATTGGTCGTCTATTGATGCAGGGCTTTACCTTCTAGTTTTACTATATCAGCCATCTATTTCGTATTTCGTATTCTGTATTTCATATCTCTTATATTGTTATTATTTTATTATGCATTTTTATGGTACTAATATATCGGCTCATGTTGCTTTTTTGAGCCGAGGGTCTCCTGGAAACAGCCTCTCTACCCTTCGTGGTAGGGATAAGGTCTGCGTACATATTACCCTCCCCAGACCCCACTTGTGAGATTATACTGGGTCGTTGTTGTTGTTGTTGTTGTACTGTCAAAGCTCTACGACGAAGAGATCATTTAATTTTATATTGAAGTTTGAAAGATAATGCAACAAGAAGTATTTTCCTTTTTCAAAGTTAATGGAATAAAGGATGGCGAAAATTTAAAAAATCTAATAAAGGAAGAATCACTAAGTATACACAAAAATAATTATTTAATGCGAAATATCATATTAGTTATAACATTATTTATTAAACAAGAGAGTAAGTCAATTATTTCTTTCTAAAATATTAAGATTTTTCATTAAAAAAGGGAAAAATTTTATAAAGCACTATCTTTTAGTAGTAATTAGTCATCTATAGATACCATTTGTTATATTACGGATTATAGATACCTTTTATGTGATTATAAGATATATTTGATGTATTTAAGCTATTGTATTCATGAATACAGTAGCAAAAATAGGCGTGAATCAGGGAAGTTCAGCTAATCAGTTGTTATATTCGAGTGTATTCAACTGTATTAATGGAGTGAAACATGAAATTACAGTTGGACATATTATTGTATTCGACTGTATTCATGGCGTGAAATAGGGGATTACACTATTTTTAAAAGGGAAAGTGAATCAATTAACATAATAGACTCCTAATATAACTCAACAAACTCAATTATAACACACAAAAATTGTATTTTCAGTTATAAAAAAGATTTTCAACCGAAAAAATACCCCAAAACATAGCAATCTTTAGATAAATTATATAATACATCTGAATACATAAATTATATTAATTAAAAAATATATGAATACATTCATGGCATATAGCGAGACAGTGAATACAATGAAATACATAGAATATAGCGGGATACATTGAAATACAATGAGAAAAAAAGACAGTGAATACAATGAAATACATGGAATACAACGAGATACATTGAATTACAATGAAAAAAGAATCTTAGAGCATGATTTTGAACAGTAGCAAAAAGAAAAGGATGAATAAGAAATAAAATATTTTAGATAACAATCTGGTGGAGGGGATGGGTCTTGCGTTTCAAATACTTCAAATTCATGATGAGCATCTGCATATCTTCTTTAGGGTTATAATCCCTGCCGCCACTATCGCATTGTGCTGCCTAAGCAGAGAGACGGTCTTCCCGTACATATCACGTATGAGCTCTTCTGTCTTCTTAGCAACATCATCATCCAGATCAAAGTTGGTAGAAGGCTCAACTAAGTCATAATCATCATATAGTGATCCTTCAAAGTCAAGCCGTGGGCCCACAAACGTCACTTTCTTTCTCCAGGGAGGGGTTCCCGTGTATGGCCATTGGGTTCTCCATATTCCATCTGTCAAAAAATTTGTTTACTCCTCTTGGTCTTCGAATATTTCGTAAGGATTTTGGTTATTTTATGAAAGGGAAAGAATCGTTGGCTAGACAGAGAAAAGGGAGAGAATCGAAATTTTTAATGTGATGGGGGAAGAAAATGGGATGTATCAAAGTAGAGAGAGAAAGAAAATATTGTAACTGATTAGCGTATTTAGTGGCTTAGGGCTAGGAGGTAACCAAAATTAAATATTTTGCTATAAACCTTAAAAGGTATCTATAGAATATAATTTATTTAAAATAAATAAGGTGTTAACCTTTGCCATAGGAAGTAAAAATTCCTTAAAAAAGGTACAGTAGGAAAATTTGAATCTCAACATGCTTTACATTTATAACCAAACATAATAAAGGCATTTTTGAGTGCTTAGAAAATCTGATAAAGGAAGAATCACTAAGTATACACAAAAACTAATTATTTAATGCGAAATATCATATTAATCATAACATTATTTACTAAAACAAGGGAGTAAGTCAACTATCTCTTTCTAAAATACTAAGATTTTTCATCAAAAAAAGCATAGTAGGAAAATTTAAATCTCAGCGTGCTCTACATTTATAATCAAACATGATAAGGGCATTTTTGAGTGCAAAATGCTAACTTTTATATTAAATACTCTGTACTTGAAGAATTTAAATGGTTTATTAATTTGAAAGAGAATGAAGTAACATCACCAATCATTTTTTTAAAAAATAAAAATAATTGAGTGTACGCATAATTGACACCAATAGCATTTGAAAAAATGTTAGAGTTAAGTTATTTATTACTTTTAATTATTATAAAGTTGTTCTTAGTTTCTTTTGTCTTTCCTTAGAATAGATGAAATAAATAATTAAAATTTGAAAACACTCAAATTATCTCTAATTTAAAATTACAAATTCGAATATAATTTACTTAGGAACTAATAAATAATTAAACTATTATGATAAATAATGTATAGTAAATAAAGCATACTTAAAAAGTATCTGAATGGTACCAGTATGGTGTAAGAATCAACAGAAAAAGGAACTAATAAATAATTAAACTATTATGATAAATAATTTATGGTAAATAAAGCATACTTAAGTAACAATCAACAGAGAAATAATACGATATAATAAAATTTAAGTAACAATCAAAATAAATATTTTATTTAAAGTAACAATACGATATAATACAACATGTAACAAGCATCCAAACAAGTTGTAGGATTCAACAAAGAAAAAATTAAATCAAAAAATATACTTAGACACAAAGTACTCACATTGCCATTGGGCCCGGGCTTAGCTCGGACATAGCTGATACTAGTATGTATATATATATATATATATATATATATCGTATAAAACTCTTGTACAGTGTATCGCCATGCAACCACCTATTACCATGCCGCACAGAGGTCTCTGTTTTTCTAATATTAAAATCTTAATAAATACTAAAATTTTGAGAAACAAAAGAAATAGGCATCATTCTACCTATCATCACTTCACTAAACATAAGAAAGAGAGGAAACATGTATTCTATTTACATGAACGTATAAAATATAAAAATGAAACTCTTCAATTCGACAGACTCAAATTTTCACTCCCTTCAAATTCTTTCAATTCATTTTCTTGAAATACTCTTTAATAGTATTGAACATGATCTTCCACAAGATACTGAAATAACTGATTCTCTCCCTTACAATTAATTAATCTTGCTTTCAAGCTTCTTGAAGTGTTCCCTGCACTTGAACCTAATATTAGAAAGATTCTTAGTGATGGAAAACATTGGGTTTATAAACAAACCAATTTGTGTTATAGCAGATTTTTTTTTGAATGGTTAGCTAAGGTAACTCACGAATTTAATTTATTGGTAATTTCCATACTATTTATTTTGCGTGGTGCCGGTGGATTTGGATTAGCTTGATTCGTGATACCATGTAAATGCCACACTTGATTAATCTAACATATATAGATTCTACCTGATTGTGAGAATTCTGAGAAGTACTGTATGCACTAGGTAATTGTGAGAATTCTCACAAAAGGAGTTGTATATCATAACAAGTTCTACCTTCCAACCCCCCCCCACACACACAATTATCTTACTCTTTTAGGAGAGAGGTACATGAGCAAGCATACTGGATGACACAATCATATCTGATTACTTTCTGCCGACTGAAATCTTTTCTAGTTTGCTAGACTAGAATATTAGTATCGTACTGACAAACCAGAGATAAGATTACAGTGTGCACAAGAAAACCGTATGAAAAGCTTGCTTGTAGTAACGAGAGGTATAATAGGAATTAATTACTTGGGAATAATACTTGGTTCAAGAGGAATATATAACCCCATACAATCACCAAAATCCAAGATAGTCATAGGTTCTCTTAAAAAGTTGTTGAGTTTTCTACACTTGATTATGGAACATATGCAAGACTATTTGTTTAAATTGAATAATGCAAATACTCAAAAGAGAGAGAGAAAGAGCATAAAAAAACCTTTTAACCCTGATATAACCTTTTCTCCATAAGTAACACTAGTGTGTTTCCAAGTTAAAACTATAGATATTTCTGATTAACTAATGTTTCAAAATTTATTTTTGGTTCATGATAACCGTATAAAGCAACACCAAAAACTCCCATTAAGAAAATACCAGAATAGTTGAGTTAGCATAGAATATATAACTCTGTATAAAGGTCTTTTGGATTATGTTTACTCTGATGTTTGGGTGCTTCTAAAACACCTTCATTAGGTGGGAAACACTATTTTGTAACCTTTATTAATGACTTTTCCCAGAGAGTGTGGGTGTATACTATGAAAATCAAAGATGAGGTACTAGAATATTTCTCAAATGGAAGGCGATGATAGAGAATCAAACAGGCAGAAAGATAAAGTGTCTCCGCATAGATAATGGTGAAGAATACAAAAATGATCTTTACAATAAGATTTGTGAAGATGATAGCATTTTGAGATATTTCACCGTCAGAAATACACCACAACAGAATGGAGTGGCAGAACACATGAAACAGACTTTGCTGGAGAAGGTTCGGTGTATGTTGTCCAATGCTAGCTTGGGCAAAGAATTTTGGGCTGAGGCAATAACATATGCATGTCACCTTATTAATCGTTTACCATCAACCGCTATTAGAGGAAAGACACCATTTGAAAAATGGTATGGAAAACCTACTGAAGATTATAATTTTTTGTATGTATTTGGCTCAATTGCATACTATATGTGAAAGAGTCAAAATTGGATCCGAGAGCAAAGAAAGCTATATTTATAGGGATTACTTCTGGAGTCAAAAGATATTGCTTATAGTGTTCAGAGATAAGAAAAACTATATTCAGCAGAGATGTTACTTTTGATGAATCTGCCATAATAGATAAGGTGACAGTTGAAGATGTCAAACAAATTGATGGTGCTTCAAAGTAAGTGGAGTTTGAAGTAAAATTAATTTTTCCAACACAGGGAGAAAACGAGGAAACAACAAAAGATTTTCCTCTGGAAGTAGAGCCAGTAGAGAGGGAGATTCCAACTCACGAACCTCAATAACAACTTGAATCAATAGCAACCAGCAAGCCAAAAAGAACAATAAAGAAACTTGTTCATCTTATTGAGACAGTGGCATGTGTGACCTCAATTGTAACTGATGTTGTTTCTACCACTTATAAAGATGCAGTCCAAAGTTCAGAAGAAGATAAGTGGAGGATTGCCATGAATGAAAAAATGCAGTCCCTTCATCAGAATCGCACATGAAAATTGGCCCACCTCCCGAAGGGAAAGAAAGCAATTGGGTGCAAATGGGTATTTGCAAAGAAAGAAAGATTTCCTAACCAAGAAAATGTTCGCTACAAAGCAAGATTGGTGGCAAAAGGATACACTCAAAAGGAGGGAATTGATTATAATGAGGTATTTTCTTCAGTCGTGAAACACTCATCCATTAGAGTTTGGTAGCACATTAGATGTAAAAAATGCATTTTTACATGGAGACTTGGAAGAGGAAATCTATATGACTCAGCCAGAAGGATTCAAAGTTGCTGGAAAGAAAAATATGGTGTGCAAACTTGTAAAATTATTGTACGGATTGAAATAATCTTCTAGACAATGGTACAAACGATTTGACAAGTTTATGTTCCAGCAGAAGTACAAAAAAAGCAAATACGATCATTGTATGTATTTTGCACAAGCTTAAAGACGGATCCTTCATATATCTTCTCCTATATGTTGATGATATGTTGATAGCTTCCAAAAGTCAAGAAGAAATTGAGAAGTTGAAGATTCAACTAAGGAAGGAGTTTGAGATGAAGGATTTGGGTGATGCGAAGAAAATTCTTGGCACAGAGATAAAAAGAGATAGACATTCAAAGAAACTCTTTATATCTTAGAAAGAATACTTGAAGAGAGTAATAGATCGATTTGGCATGAATGAGAATATGAAGTCGGTTAGAACTCCTCTTGCTCCTCACTTTACGCTTAGTGTTGTTATGTCGCTAAAGAATGAAACTGAATGAGAGGATATGTCAAGAGTGCCATATGCGAATGTCGTTGGTAGCTTGATGTATGCAATGGTTTGCAAAAGACTTGATATTTCACATGTTATCGAAGTTATAAACAGGTATATGCATGATCCAGGAAAGGAGCATTGACAAGCTGTGAAATAGATTTTACGGTATATTCATAATACTGTAGATGTTGGATTATTTTTTGAGTAGGAAGATAGTCAGTATCAGGTTGGATATTGTGACTCGGATTATGCAGGTGATTTGGACAAGCGTAGATCAACTACTGATTATGTTTTCACTTTTGCAAATGCACCAGTTAGTTGAAAGTCTACTTTGCAGTCAACAGTTGCTTTGTCTACTATGGAGGCAGAGTACATGGCAATTACAGAGGCTGTAAAGGAGGCAATTTGGCTTCAAAGGTTGCTTAGAGAGCATGGTATTGGTCATGAAAGCATCACACTATTTTGTGATAGTCAGAGTGCTATCTAACTAGCAAAGAACCAAGTTTATCGTGTAAGGACGAAACACATTTATGTTCGATATTACTTTGTACGAGATATAATAGAAGAAGGTGGAGTCATGGTGCAGAAAATTCGGACTACGGATAACCCTGCTGATATGCTAACAAAAGTAGTAATTGTGATCAAGTTTCAACATTGTTTGAACTTGATCAACATTGTTGAACTTTGAAAATTGAAGTTGAAGACACGATCAAAATTTATCACTAAGAGAAAATTGAAAAAGTGGAGTTTTGCCAAGGTGGAGATTTGTTGAATTTGACAAGATTAATGTGAACTAGTGTGAATATTTGAAGCTTCCTTTTTTGGAAGAAATTGGTAGATACATTTACATTGCATGATCACACTTAATATGATGTCATGCATGACATTATTAAGGCAATTTTCTTTCTATAAATAGCAAGGTTTTTGTTCATTTGTAAAACATCTCTCATTTGCCTTCTTATCTCCTAAGGCATTTGAATCTTCTTTCTCTCTTATAGTATTTTACTTGTATTTTTGGAGTAAAATAATGTTTGACTTGATTGTGTTCGGGGACTAGGCAAAAATCAAATTTTGTCGTACCTCGTTAATTTCTGGTGTTCTTTTTATTATTGTCTCATATAATATTTATTAGCTACCTTTAGATATAGTAATTATGATTTAATCACTCTTTATATATTCGGCTTCCGCAAAATAGTGCAGCTTCGAAGACACATGTCATGTTATTGAACAGCAATCATATAATTTACCTCAACACATACAGCCAAAAGTAAAATTATACAGTTATTTTAATAGTTTTTCAGCTAGTACTATGTGTGCCAAAGTAATGCATGTGATTAGATTCCTTGAACCATAAAACGTTTTATTTTTCATTTTAGCCATAGTATATGGATTATTACATTATGAGCAGCACTTGTTTTAGAAATAAATTTTGTGTTCTGAGGCATTAAAAACCTCTTTCAGCATCACCTCAATTTGCGTGCGCAGTCCGGGCGCGTAGTCGGAAAGCCATTATGTGAAAATCTGTAAAAATGATGAATTTTGACTTTAAAATAAATTTAAGTTGACTTCGGTCAATATTTTGGGTAAATGGATCCGGACCCATGATTTGACGGTCCTGGAGGGTCCGTAGGAAAATATGGGACTTGGGCGTATGCCCGGAATCAAATTCCGAGGTCCCAAGCCTGAGAAATAAATTTTTAAAGAAAATTATTTTCTAGAATATTCATGAGTTTTTTGAAATGAAATGTGTTTAAAATTTGATGGTATCTGGCCCGTATTCTGGTTCTGGAGCCCGGTACAGGTCTTGTATGTGACTTAAGTTGAGTCTGTGAAATTTGGTAAGAAACGGACTTGAAATGACGTGAATCGGACCATATTTGAGAAAATTGAAAAATTTGAAGTTCTTAAGTGATTTCATGATTTTGATGCTAAAATCATAGTTGTTGATGTTATTTTGGCAATTTGATCGCATGAGTAAGTCCATAGGGTATTTTTGAGGTAGTGTGTGTCATACCTCCTTTTTACCCGCACCCGCAAAGGCGTAGAGGAGTTTTTCCAATTAAAGTACAATCGAAACGGGATTTATTATTAAAATTCAGAGTCGCCACTTGGGAGATTTATGGTGTCCCAAGTCACCGGTTTTTATCCCAAATCGAGGAAAAGAATGACTCTATATTACAATCTGCGTACCAGAAATCCGGATAAGGAATTCTGTTAACCCGGGAGAAGGTGTTAGGCATTCCCGAATTCCGTGGTTCTAGCACAGTTGCTCAACTGTTATATTCGGCTTATTTATCTGATTTTAACAATTATGCACTTGGTGCAAGTTATGACTCTTTTACCGCTTTTATTATTATTATTGTTATTTTAACAAGGAATTGCAAAGTTGTGAAAACGTATCTCGAACCTCGTCATAATCAATGTACCCGTGGTTATTGACACGTTTCAACTCCGTTGAGATTTGGATTTGGGTTACATAAATGCACACTCGTATTTAAGGGCGTAATTTATTAAAGACGTGTCCTAAAGAGACTAGCGTATTGTTATTTTTGGGGAAGGACCATGGAGTTCACTAAGCGGCCGATCCCGAAGTCTATCCATTTATTATGTCTTTTTATCGAGGGCCCCGCAACTTGTGATTTCTCTGGCGAGGCACGCCTCATTTTATTTCAAAGGATTGTCCTATAGTAACTATGTTTTTCTATTTCCGTCCGTCTCTAAAATAAAAGAAGAAAAATACCTAATTTATTTACATGCTTGCGGGTTATTATAGTTAAGTTTCGAATACGATTCGTTAATTCTGAAAATGATGCAATAAGGGCGATCCGTTTGCCATTTATGGGCCTAGGTCCAACGTATACTGGGTAAAACTGGACCCGGGCCATCCTTAATCCAATAGGGTCTAGTTAATGGTTTCTACACATATTCATAGCTTGCAAAAAAATGGTGTCATTTTGTTAGCAGATTTCTGCAAATTTAAAGTGGCATTCTACTGGAATGAAAGAATTTGGAAATCTAATTTTTTATCCTAAACCATTTACATGCATGAAATTAACCAATGGTATCTAATTAAACAATATTCCTACCAGTTTCAGAAACATGCCATTTGTTCAATGAGATAACTATTGAATATTTAAGAATAATCTAAATGGCCTAACATGCTTTTTGATATATACTATTTAACAATTAATACTGAAGTAACAGAACAGGAATTACTATACCATCAATCATTCTAACTAAGCATACATGGGCAGTTTTCTCACTAAACTACTACAAAAGGCATGTCCAGTTATACATAAACAAACACCTACATGATTCTAATGAAAGAGGTATTCTAATGTATATACAAATAAGTAGACAACTACAATGAATTTAAAACTTCAACTCTTCATTTCTTTGTATTCATGCTTCAAGTTTCAGCCTACAAGAACCAGTGTATCAATTTGTGTACCTGGTATTTGGAAAGCAAAGAGAAGAAGAGGAAGATCAGTGCAGAAAACAGCAGTAGCATACACAACAGTACAACAACAACCAGTAAACCAGTAGCCAACAATAGCAGAAATCCTAGGAAAGATTAAAACCAAGCAGGAAAACCCATGAACTCAATGTAATCAGTACTCCACCAACAGAAACCCATGGAATACTAAACTGAAACCCAGCAGTACCAAAATAAAACACAGACAGATGCAAGGAAACAGTAGTTTTTGATTTGTCAAACACTCAAGAAAAGCAGCCTGAAACTCTTAATGTAAAAGTTCAGCCTTAACACTCTATCTCTCTCTGGACTTTTCTCTCAAAAATCTAGCCTTAGCACTTAAACTATTTTCTGAACCTTTTAGAATCAAAATCTAGCCTATATGCACTCTATTTCTCTGGAAAAATTATCTCTCCTCCCTCTCTCAAACTTTTTTTTCTTCTCAATTTCCAACCTCAACACCCTTTTATACAAGTCTGCCCCCTTCCAACCTACTGCCCGACCCTTTTCTTATTGAAATCTGAATTTTTCACTAAAATCCCACTAAGGAAAGCTTTTCCTTAATTTCAGCCCCTCATTCCCTTTTGTTCCCCATTAGTGTATTAATTTAAAGACATTAATATCCCACTAACATTAAAATATTATCCTAACTGTTTCATTCCCAAATTACCCCTGAAACCCCTTAATATTATTGCCCCTAATACAATTATTCAACTATACTAAAGTAATTCTGAAATCTGTTTTCAACTAACAAAGATTTGAAGATTAAACCTGATTGACAGCTATAACCAAACTTATTTCTGATAACTGAATGACTGAGGTTAGAATTCAATTGGAACAAATGAACTGAAATTAAATCAAAACCAGACTTAACACAACATAGAACTCAACAGAATCCTTAAAGCTGAAATTGAATAATAAAATCAGAATCAACATGAATGCAGGATCATTGTCAACCTATTGACAATGCCCTGAAACTAAGTGTCCACAGATCAGCACACACAACAACCATTTGACGAACTTACTGGTCTACAAACAAGAATGAATTAATCGACGAAAACTAATTAACCGATTGCCTACAACAATTGACACCAAACAATCAGAAACAGAGAAATAGGCAATTCGGGTAATTTCAGTGTTATTGACAGAAACATAGATTAACTGGAAACTAATTAATCGACGCAACTTATTAATCGATTACACAAATTATTACACATAACAATTATAGCAAACATAAATAAATTATAGAATTGGACCAAATAAAAAGGTCTACTGAAGATGAACAGAATCAATCGACAAAAAGAATTGAAAAAAAAAACAATAAAACTAAACTATACAGATACATAGTTATTCAAAAATGAACACAAAACAAATGAAAAAGGAAAATACCTAAAAATATCAGAATTTCACGGACCCAGGCTCGATCTTCGGACTCGGACACTTTGAGGTTGAACAGACTTTAGTCGAAGTGTTCTCAACTGAGAATACTTCGATTAAGATCGATTAGACCCCAAATCCTCACTTAATTTGGACGGATACCATGATTTGAATTTCTTGGGTTCCTAGTTTTTTTTTTATTTAGGGCTCAAATGTTTCTAGCCAGATTCGAAGGGAACTAGTGGTGGTTCAGGGGTGAGGGAGGCCTGGTGGATATCTGGTGTGAGTTTGGGGTAGGTTGGGGTAGGGTTAGGTTTTGCTCGAATCTTCGATTGAAGATTCGAGAAGCTATAGGGTGATTCGAGGTAAACGACTAATGGATTTGGAACGAGGGTGGTCGAGGGGATTCAGTAGTGTGAAGCTGGGGTTGTTTGGACCACCGGAACCGCCGTGAGGCGATTTCCGGTGGGTGGTCGACGGTGGTAAGAGGCGGAGGGTCATCTGGTCTCTAAGGCATAGAGACGATGAAGAGATGTGGTGTTTTGGCTTGGGGGCGGGGCACGAGAATAAGGTTATATACGGAAGGGTGGAATGAATCCAGGTCGTTCGATCAAGTGAGATCAATGGCCTGGATCAATTTACCTATAGGAAACGACGTCGCTTGGTTTTAACAGGAGGGTCGGGCTTAACCGGGTAATGGGTCAGGGGTCGGGTCTGGTCATAGCTTTGGGACCGTTTGATCATCTGAGATTAATGGTCCAGATTGAGACGACTGAAACGGCGTCATTTGATAGAGGCTGGAGACGGGTTGGATTGGACCTGGACATGGGGTGTGATTTTGGGCCTGAAATGGTCCAAAATTGGCCCAGTCCGGTTTTCTTATATTTTTTGAACTCTTTTCCTTTTCCTTCTTTAATTTATAATTTAAACACAATTCCTAATTAAATTGTAAAATCAAAAATAAAACTACACAAATATTAATTAACACTTACACAAATTAAAACCTTAAAATAAAATCACACAATGACAAAAAATAGAATAAAACACATATTTTTGTGATTTTCTTTTTAGATCCAAATGATGGTTTAATTAATTCCTAAATGCATAATTAAATCCTAAATATGCATGCAATGTGTATTTTTTTTGTATTTTTCAATTAACTACAACAAGGTAAACATTTACGGACAAAAACACAAATAATTATCCAAAAATGTCACGCAAATCCTAAAAATTGTACACTAAGAGAATTTTGTTTTATTTTTGATTTCTTTTGGAGTAGTTTTCGTGAAGCAAAAATTACGTGCTCACAGCTGCCCCTCTTTGTCCGAAAACACAAAGTGTTTTCGTGCAAAGATAAAGTGAGCGGATACGAGCGATTTTTGCCCGTTGGAATACTCCGTGTGAAGCATTTTTTTTTGAAAAAGATTTAACCGAACCTTTGCTTCAAAGGTTTCCTACATATCCCTGGCTAAAAGGGAATCAGGTTAATATAGTTCGGGAAGTTTTGGTAGCTGAGGCTACCATGGAACTACAATTTTGCCGTTATTGCTGTTGCATGTTGTTGCTACTGCTTTTCGATCTCCTTATTACACCGTGCCAAAAGAAAACAAGAAGCTAGACTAAACTAAGAATTATAAAATCTTATCTATCTTCCACTTGCTCTGGTTGCCTTGCTTTCTTGTCGGCTTGTGTTTCCTTTGGTGCTTTTTTTTTCGAAAACTGCTGGGGATGACACTGGCCTTTTGCTTTTCTGAACACAAGTTTTATCATTCCACTCTGTCTGCTGGGGACACTGCTTCCTACATTAAAACTTGTTATGCTGGGGATTTTTTGTTGTAACCCTCCTCATTACTGACTTCTGATTTGATCTTGAAACGTATTCCTCTATTCTGCAGACGGGCTCCTGACTCCATCTTGACTTTTGAAAGATGACACAACCTCCATTCTCCAGGCGGGCTCCTGACTTCTCCAACTCTTTAAATATAACACTTTCATTCTCCAGGCGGGCTCCTGACTCTAACTTAAAATTTAACAACCTCTGTTCTACAGGCGGACACCTAATTTCAACAACTTTCTCAAAATAATTCAGCCTCTATTCTCCAGGCGGGCTCCTAACTTGAACAATTTAAAATTTAACAATCTTCGTTCTACAGGCGGGCTCCTGACTTCTCCAACTTAAAATAAACAACCTTCGTTTTACAGGCGGGCTCCTGACTCCAACTTAAAATTTAACAACCTTCATTATACAGGCGGGCTCCTAACCTCAACAGCTTCTTGAAAAATAATTCAGCCTCCATTTTCCAGGCGGGCTCCTGGCTTTTTTAAATATAACAACCTCCGTTATACAGGCGGGCTCCTGACTTCTCCAACTTAAAATTTAACAACCTCCATTCTACAGGCGGGCTCCTGACTTCTCCAACTTAAAATAAACAACCTCCGTTCTACAGGCGGGCTCCTGACTCCAAATTAAAATTTAACAACCTCCATTCTACAGGCGGGCTCCTGACTTCAACAACTTTCTCAAAAATAATTCAGCCTCCATTCTCCAGGCGGGCTCCTGACTTCTCCAACTTAAAATTTAAAAACCTCCGTTCTACAGGCAGGCTCCTGACTTCTCCAACTTAAAATTTAACAACCTCCATTCTACAGGCGGACTCCTGACTTCTCCAACTTAAAATTTAACAACCTCCGTTCTACAGGCGAGCTCCTAACTCCAAATTAAAATTTAACAACCTCTATTCTACAGGCGGGCTCCTGACTTCAACAACTTTCTCAAAAATAATTCAGCCTCCATTCTCCAGGTGGGCTCCTGACTTCAACAACTTTGAAAATAATTCGGCCTTCATTCTCCAGGTGGGCTACTGACTTCTCCAACTTTTTAAATGTAACACCTCCATTCTCCAGGCGGGCTCCTGATTTCTTCAACTGCTTCCTTCAAAACTGGTGTTTTATTCCTCTGAAAATTACTGGGGATAACAACAATATTTTATTTCATTAATATGTCATTTTCCTTCTTCCACGATTATTTCCTTGAAAGCTGGTGCTTTCACTTCCCTGAAACCTGCCGGGAATAACACTGCTGGGGAATTAACTTTCTCCCTTTAACAATGGTGGGGATGATATTGATTCAAAGGCCATTACTTTTAAAACTTTGGGTTATCTTGCTTCTTCCAAGATTGCTTTTCTTTTAAAACTTGTATCTCCCTTCTTGTGTACTGCTGGGGATTTTACTTCCTTCAAAACTTGTGTTATCTTCTCTCTTTCCCAAATGGCTATCTGACTCAAGAAAGTTTTCGTAATGAGAGAACATTTTCTGCCCCAGTTTGATAATCTTCTTTGTGACCCTGTCTTCCTGTTGTCAATAATATTTCCTTTCCCTGCTTAAAATCAAAGAGAAATTTGTTAGTTTGAAATGTGGTGAGTGGTCGTGCCACTTCTGTTGGGGATGGTTCCCTTTTTCCTTTCCCTGCTTTGCTACAAAACTTGCTGGGGATTATATTATTTGTTGAGGATGATACTCCTGCTGGGGATGGTTTTTCTTTTCTCTTCCTTCCCCGCTCTATGTTGTCCAACCATTATGGAGCTTGGTCGAGAATCTGTCGGAGTTGTTCCTGTATCTCGCAAATCTGCTGGGGATCCTTTTGGAATTTGATCCATAACTTTTTAACTGTCGTTTTTTCGTTTTTCTCCAACTTCCCCTAGAAATTTGGTCCTCTTGGGCTCTATACCCATTCATTATTTGGTCTTGCGACCAACCTCTTGCTTTGTCGCCTTATCCTTGGCCTGTCCTATTTGCATTTTGTTTTGCACCATTTTGGCAACTGGTAGTAAGCTCTGAAAATCCTTTTCCAAAGACAAACTACTAAGGAGGTAAAGTCTTTAAACCAAGAAATGATAAAGTGATGATTTCAAAAATAGAAAAAGAAGAAGTATTTCTGAACAAATGCTGGGGAAAAAGAAAGAAAAGAACTTATCTGAGATATAACCGATCCCAACGATTATATCGTGCATTCCGGATTGATCAACCCAGTCTATTCGTATCAATCAATCTTTCGGATGGCCTCATTTTGCTGGGGATAAACAAGCATTCAGCTCTTTTCCAAATGCGGATCCTTTCCGCCAATCTTGTCTTGTCGCCTCATAGTGCCCTTCGAGGGGTTTTCACTAATAAGACTCTCTCGTTTCTCTCAACTTCGTCGTCTTATGGTGCCTGTGAAGGTTTTCACCGATAAGACTCTCTCGTTTTATTTCTCTCACCTTTCGTCGCCTTATGGTGCCTGTGAAGGTTTTCACCGATAACACTCTCTCATTTTATTTTATTTTTCAGCTGGGGATTGGAGTGTTGCCGATATGACTCTCTCTGCTGGGGATTCTTTTCGGTTATCAATTCATTTCCAGTTTATGATCCTCTTCTCTGCTGGGGATCAGAGTTTTATTCCCGACTTCTATTTGCATGACTTGGCACTTCTCGGATACTGATCGGGAGGTCTTTTTTGGACATCAATATGGGTTTTGGGTATGACTAAAAGAAAATGGGTATCAAGAGGGTTCAAAATCATTTTGATGGGTAAAACATTACAACTCTTGGAATCAAACTTTCTTTCCCAAAATTATAAACACAACTTCTGCCCCAGTTTTTCTTGCTTGGGGATTCTTATTTTTTGTTACACTATGACCGAGCCGTGAGGCGCCTACGTATCCTTCTTTGAGGAATCAAGTCAAACGTAGTTCCCAATTCCTTTATTTTTCTTGTGACTTTTCTTTTGTCTTTATTATCATTATTTTTCTCTTTTTCTTTTTCTTTTATTTCAATTACTTATTCCAAAAGAGGGATATGAAAGAATAAATAAGGCTCAAAAGGGGAAGCAAAGGATAAAGTGTTTGGATATAAGAAAGAATTGCCTCTGTCATTTCATTCTCCGATAAATGCCAACCACAAACAAACAACAATTACAATCAAAAGAAATCATACATAATATCTCTTAACTGCATCAGAATTGATAGCCATGTCGACGCATTTCCCGTCGATATCTGTTAAACATAAAGTGCCATTGGACAATACTCTGGTTATAATAAACGGTCCTTGCCAATTCGGGGCGAACTTGCCTTTTGCTTCGGCCTGATGTGGCAGGATTCGTTTCAACACCTGCTGCCCCACCTCAAATTTTCTGGGCGCACCTTCTTGTTGTAGGCTCTCGCCATTCTCTTTTGATATAATTGGTCATGACACACAACTGCCAATATCTTTTCATCAATTAGGTTCAACTGCTCCAACCGGGCTTTGACCCACTCGTCATCATCAATCTCAGCCTCAGCGACAATCCGAAGGGATGGAATTTCAACTCCCGCCGGTATTACTGCTTCAGTTCCATATACCAACAGATAAGGCATTGCCCCTACTGAAGTACGGATAGTGGTGCGATAACCCAACAATGCAAATGGTAATTTTTCATGCCATTGTCTAGATCCTTCTACCATCTTCCTCAGTATCTTCTTGATGTTCTTGTTGGCTACTTCAACTGCTCCATTCGCCTTGGGACGATATGGGGTGGAATTACAGTGTGTAATCTTAAATTGTTGACATACCTCTTTTATCAAATTGCTGTTAAGATTAGCACCATTATCTGTGATGATCACTTTTGGGACCCCAAATCTATAGATGATATGGGAGTGAACAAAATCCACCACCGCCTTCTTGGTTACCGACTTGAATGTTTTAGCTTCAACCCACTTAGTAAAATAGTCGATGACCACTAGAATGAACCTATGACCGTTGGTAGCTGCCGGCTCAATAGGTCCAATGACATCCATGCCCCAGGCAACAAATGGCCATGGCGTTGACATTGTATGCAATTCTGTCAGCGGAGAATGAATCAAATCTCCGTGTATCTGACATTAATGGTATTTCTACATGAAATTGATACAATCACGCTCCATAGTGAGCCAATAATACCCTGCTCGAAGAATCTTCTTCACCAATACATATCCACTCATATGTGGCCCACAAACTCCAGCATGTACCTCTGTGATAACTATCGTGGCTTGAATGGCATCTATACATCTCAATAATCCCAAATCTGGGGTTCTTTTGTACAACACTCCTCCACTGAGGAAGAATCCACTTGATAATCGCCGAACGACTCTTTTTTGATCTCCAGTGTCCTGGTCCGGGTATATCCCCATCCTGAGGTACTCTTTGACGTCATAAAACCATGGCTCGCCATCCACTTCTTCCTCTATCATGTTACAATAGGCATGCTGATCACGAACCTAGATGTGCAACGGGTCAACATGAATTTTGTCTGGGTGGTGCAACATCGATGCTAAAGTGGCCAATGCATCGACAACCTCATTGTGAACTCTTGGGATGTGTCTGAACTCCACTGACCGAAATCGCTTGCTCAGATCGTGCAAACATTGTCGATATGGTATAAGCTTCAAATCCCGTGTTTCCCATTCACCCTGAATCTGATGCACCAGGAGGTCCGAGTCTCCCAAGACCAAAACGTCCTGGACATCCATGTCTACAGCTAGTCGCAGACCCAAAATGCATGCCTCATACTCAGCCATGTTGTTGGTACAATAGAAACATAGCTGAGCTGTAACAGGATAATGACGTCCTGTTTCAGAAATAAGTACCGTTCCTATTCCAACTCCCTTCGCATTTGCGGCTCCATCAAAGAAAAGCTTCCAACCTGGTTCCTCAGGTAATTCCAACTCATCTATATGCATTACTTCCTCGTCAGGAAAATACGTCCTCAACAGCTCGTATTCTTCATCAACAGGATTCTCAGCCAAGTGATCCGCCAGCACTTGGGCTTTCATGGTCGTCCTCATCACATAGACGATGTCAAACTTTGTGAGTAATATTTGCCATTTCGCTAGCCTCCCTGTGGGCATAGGCTTTTGGAAAATATACTTTAGTGGATCCAGGCGTGAAATGAGATAAGTAGTATATGAGGACAAATAATGCTTTAATTTCTGGGCCACCCAAGTTAGGGCGCAACATGTCTTCTCGAGTTGAGTGTACTTAACCTCATATACTGTAAACTTCTTGCTGAGATAATAGATGGCTTGCTCCTTCCTTCCTGTAATGTCGTGTTTCCCCAACACGCAACTAAATGAATTCTCCAGGACCGTTAGATAAAGAATTAACGGTCTCCCCGGCTCAGGTGGAACCAACACAGGTGGATTTGATAAATATCCTTTTATCTGGTCAAATGCCTCCTGACATTCTGTCGTCCATTCTATCGCAACATCTTTCTTCAGTAGCCAAAAAATGGGTTCACAGGTTGCTGTGAGTTGTGCAATAAACCTGCTGATATAGTTCAACCTTCCCAACAGACTCATTACTTCTGTCTTGTTCTTCGGCGGTGGCAAATCTTGAATAGATTTGATCTTTGACGGGTCCAGTTCAATACCTCGTCGACTGACGATGAATCCCAACAGCTTTCCAGATGGAACTCCAAATGCATATTTGGCCGGGTTGAGCTTAATATCATACCTTCGCAGTCTTTGAAAAAACTTCCTTAGGTCTGCTACGTGGTCTTCCTGATGCTTGGATTTTATGATTACATCGTCCATGTACACCTCAATTTCTTTGTGGATCATGTCATGAAACACAGTGGTCATCGCTCTCATGTACGTTGCCCCAGCATTTTTCAAACCAAATGGCATTACCCGGTAGCAATACGTTCTCCACGACGTAATGAATGTCGTCTTCTCCGCATCTTCTTCATCCATCAGAATCTGATGATACCCAGCATAGCAATCTACAAAAGATCCGAGCTCACGCCCGGCACAATTGTCGATCAAGATATGGATGTTGGGTAAAGTAAAGTTGTCCTTTGGGCTTGCCCTGTTCAGATTGCGGTAATCGACACACACCCTGATCTTCCCATCTTTCTTCGGCACCGGCACCACATTAGCCAACCATTCAGGATATCGAGTGACACGAATAACCTTTGCTTGCAGCTACTTGGTTACTTCTTCTTTAATCTTCACACTCATATCCGTTTTGAACTTCCTCAATTTCTGCTTGACGGGAGGGCATGCCGGGTCAGTGGGCAATTTATGAACCACTAAATCTGTGCTTAACCCCGGTATGTCATCATATGACCATGCAAAAATATCTTTGAACTCAATAAGTGTTTTGATCAATTCTTCCCTGATATTTGGTGTAATGTGGATGCTTATTTTAGTTTCTTTGATATCACCGACATCCCCTAAATTGATGGCTTCTGTGTCATTTAAGTTGGGCTTGGATTTTTCTTCAAACTGACTTAACTCCCTGTTTATCTCCTCGAAGGCTTCATCCTCATCGTATTCCGATTCATTATCATAATCGACCTCTTGTATAGTTTGTTCAAATTCAGATTGATATTTTAGACTAGGTTGAAGATCCGTTGTGCATGCCATGTCGTTAAGACCAGTATGAAAAGAACTGTTCAGGAAAAAAGAAAAGAAAGAAATAAGAATTTAAAATAAAAATAAAATAAAATAAGGAATGAAGAAGAAACTTTTCATTTTAGTGAATTATAGGATAACAAGGTTTCACACTTTGTTGAGCAATAATAGAAATAAAAAGGAATCTGGATTACAACCCTGGAATAATCCAGAAAACAAAAAGGAAAATCAGAGCCAACTACTAGGACTCCCTAAGTTGGAAGAGGAGTAGCTGTCCAATTGTTGACATTGGCCCTAAGCCCCACAAATTGTATGGCTGCCTTACTGGAACCCTCTCCAGCTTCTATTGTGTTGACATCAGCGAATATTCTTTCAAAGCCCTCATTCAAATCTCCATCTGGCCCGATCAAGGGTCCAAGAACTTCCGGGACTGGCAACTTTCTGCACCCTGCTTTGACAAATGATCTGGACAGGCGTGGGATTGGCTTAGGAAGGACCCAAACTCTTTTCTTCAACTTGCGGGCCCGCTTTACATCCGCTGCAGTAGGCTTGAATCCCAACCCAAAAGTATCCAGGTTCTTGGGCAAAGAAACTGGCTGGACCATTCCCTGCAGATCAATCCCCAGACCTTTTCCTGGTACAAACCCGCTGTTCAACATCTCTGAGGCTATCATGAAGGTTGCAGTTGTGATTCTGGGAAGTGGAAGGCCCCCACCTTCAGGAATTTTGTCTACTGAGACTGCATCAAAAACCTGATAAACCCATAGGCCCTTGTCATTGTCGGTTTTTATAAAGGGCGCAATCGCATCACTGACGGCATGTGTGCCGTCATCCCCATGAACCACAATCTCTTGTTAATCCCATTCAAATTTGACCATTTGATGTAGTGTAGAAGGCACTGCTTTGGCTGCGTGGATCTAGGGTCGTCCCAACAGAAGATTATACGACACTGCCATATCTATCACTTGAAATTCCATGGTAAACTCGACTGGACCAATGGTTAATTCCAATACGATATCACCCACTGTGTCAGTACCGCCCCCATCAAAACCTCGGACGCAGACGCTGCTCTTGTGGATCCTATCATCAGCAATCTTTAGTTTGTTCAGAGTGTCCAAAGGACAGATATTGGCACTTGACCCATTATCAATTAGGACTCGAGTGACCACCGAGTCTTCGCATTTTACCGTCAAGTAGAGTGCCATGTTGTGTTCGGTACCCTCTACACGTAATTCATCGTCAGAGAATGTCACTCGGTTTACTTCGAAGATCTTGTGCACTATTTTCTCCAAATGGTTCACTGAGAGCTTATCCGGGACATGGGCTTCGTTCAGAATCTTCATTAAGGCCTGACAATGATCGCTCGAATGGATCAATAAGGATAGCAACGAAATCTGGGTTGGGGTCTTCCTCAACTGCTCTATAATTGAGTAGTCATGGGTTTTCATCTTCTTCAAAAACTCTTCTGCTTCTTCCTCCGTTACTGGCTTCTTTATTGTTACAGGATTGGTCCTTCTCAATTCTACGGGAACAAAACACCTTCCCGAACGAGTTAACCCCTGAGCCTCGTATACCTCTTCCACAACCTCTTTTCCCTTATGCATCACTGTCACTTGACTGTAGCTCCACGGCACAGCTTTCTCACTTGTTATCGGCAACTACATGACTGGACTGATAACAATTGGTTCTACGTAGACCCCCTTTACCACCAACACTGGTGTGCTTGATACTCCCTACAACACTGCCTTGGTTGTCTCTGGTTTCTTCGCAGCAACAAACGAACCTTTCCCTATTACCACAAATGGCTTGTCATCTGCCTTTCCACAGGTTGAATTTTCGTTCGGACTAGCACGAATCATCATTACCGTTTGTGAGGGTGTTTTAAGTTTCCCTCCTTCATGCACTAGTTCGATCATGTGGGCGTCATGGTGCACTGGTAACGGGTTTTCATTGATGTTGGGTGCCTCTGGTGCCTGAACCTTGATCCTATTTGTGTCAATAAGATCTTGTATGGTAGTCTTCAACTTCCAACACTTCTTAGTATCATGCCCGGGATCCCCCGAACAATATTCACAGCTTACTGAATGGTCCAGATTTCTGGGAAGGGGATTTGGCAATTTGGGTTCAACAGGACATAATAAACCTATCTGCCTCAACTTGTGAAACAGAGTAGTATAGGTTTCTCCCAACGGAGTGAATGTTCTCGGCTTCTGCATCCTTTCGTTTCTGAAAGCCTGATTTCCGCGGAAGCTTGGCCCTGAAGGATTCCTGTAGGCCCTTGGTGGTGGATATGTGTTTTGTGGAGGTGTATATGTATGTTGGGGAGCCGGCACACGCCATTGCGGACGAGCTGAAGGCTGGGTGTAAGTTTGGGCGTGATGGACGGAGAAATGGGGCTCTTGTGGTGGATAATAGGGTTGTGGAGGGTTGTATGGATTGTGTGGATAATTTGGGTAATGGGGTCTGGTTTGGTAGCGAGGGGCTGGACCTCTTGATCTGGACCAAGTACCTGCTTCGACTGTTGCGACCTCCTCTCTCTTCTTTTTCCCGAGCGCACCTCCCGTGCCGCTTTGGATAGCCTGAGTTGTGGCCTTGATCGCCGAATAACTCATTATCTTGTTGGACCCGAGTCCCTCTTCAACTATGCCGCCCATTTTTACTACTTCATTGAAAGATTTACCAACTGACGTCACCAGGTGACCAAAGTAAGTTGGCTCCAAAGTTTGTAAGAAGTAATCTACCATTTCACCTTCCCTCATTGGCGGATCGACTCTTGCTGCTTGTTCTCTCCAACGGAATCCGAATTCCCTGAAGCTCTCTCTAGGCTTTTTCTCAAGTTTTAATAGTGTGAGACGGTCGGGGACGATCTCAAGGTTATACTGGAAATGACCTGCAAACGCTTGTGCTAGATCATCCCAGGTATACCACCTACTAGGATCCTGCCTTGTGTACCATTCTAATGTGGACCCGCTTAAACTTTAACCGAAATAAGCTATCAGCAGCTCATCCTTTCCACATGCCCCTCCCATCTTGCTGCAGAAACCTCGCAAATGTGTCATGGGATCACCATGTCCCTCATATAGATCAAATTTTGGCATCTTAAAACCTGCCGGCAATTGAACATCGGGGAAGGAACATAGATCTTTATAGGACACACTGACTTGGCTGCCCAATCCATGCATATTCCTGAAGGATTGCTCCAGGCTTTTCACTTTACGGAACACTTCGTCCTGCTTCGGATTCTTAGCTGGCCTCTCAGTTTCTGTCGGGAGCTGAAGGTGAGGGGTGTAAGTGTATGGCTCGGGTGCTTTGAAGGTGAGTTCAGGAGGATAGTATTGATTGTCGTGAACCTGAAACACTGGTTCATCGGATGATTTTTGCAATGTGGCGGGTGGAGGTGCCACGAAAACAGGAACAGCTGGTGGAGGAGGGTTTTGTTTGGGTGGTGAAGCTTAGGGATTATAGAAAGTTTCCCCTTGATAGTATTGGGCAATGGGGAAGCTCGTTGATGGACCAGTGGAAGGGTGTTCCGGAGTCCGAGCTGGTGAAAGGGTAGGAGTAAGGGGAAGTATTGGTGGTGTTTTCCCCTTAGCCCAGGCTAGGTGCATCCCAACTATCTCTTGTCTCAACCTGTCTACTTCCTCCTTCATCATTTGCATCTCTGTCTTTTCTTCCTCAACACTTTTGTCCGAACCAGACATACTTTCCGGAATGGGCCCTTTTGATCTTGTGTGGTAATGGTAATCTGCCAAGACGTTCTAACGAGCTAACTATTTTGAAATCTCTTTCTCTGGTATAAACAACAAACTTGTTAGCGTTAGAGTTTAACATATATTGCAATTTCACATTGGGGAATACAATGTTCTTAGGCAGTTGACCATTTCTAATATGTTTTTGCTTTGACTGCATGCATCACTCCGACTTATGTCCTTTCTTCATTCACTTTGCCTCTTCTTTTTATCTTTTAGTGGTGGTCGAATCTTATGTGGATTGCCTACGTATCATGTACCCGCATGAATCAGACCGGGCGTAGTTCTGCCACATAAAAGGTAAACAACAATAAAACATTTTTGGAATCACTTAAAGACGAACAACAGACTCGAAATTCAAACGACCCACATTCTCTAATCAAAAGAAATACAAACTCAAGCAAAATAAAATGACAGATTCCTTCCCCTATATGTCGATTTTGACCAAACGGTTGTTTTTGCAAACGTGGCCCATTCCCAATTTCACATGAATTTTGAGGCCGAGAAGATTATTTTATGACACTTCACAAACTTGTCCGTTCTTTTACGAAAATAACCTTTTGACAACTGAAAGATACTCTAAGGCTATCTCGGCAAGAACGGTTTAAGACACCGCCGAAGCTGGCTCGGCTTATTTTGACCAAAAATCTAAATGGTATTCTTGACCACTGACTCTTTTTCTTATTATTTTTCAAATTAAAATAAAATACCGGGTTTTGCCAACGCGGCCCTTCAGCACCTCGGGGACGAAGATTTTAAGGCTGCTTTAGCTAACCGACCAAAATCCTAAAAACATGACCAAAGGTGGTCGTTTATGCAAAGTCAGCCTTTCGGCGTCCTTTTTGGGAACATTCGGCTATTTCTGACAAAAACAGCATCACCCAACTCTATGACGAATTTTTTTTGTCATTTTTGGCTATTTTTGCAAAAGGGGAGGTTGGACCCGATGAGGGCTACCTACGTATCTCACATCCTTTAAGAATCAAACTGGCGTAGTTCGGGCCATATAAACTAAACTTTGTAAACAATACTCCTTTCTTTTCCAATAAATCAAATTAAAAAATTTTAAAATTTCGGCAGGGTTTTGACACTACTTGGACATTGGTTTTATTTTTCTAAAAAATAAGTAGTTATCTCCCTACACTGCTATATACTTTTTTTCTCTTTTTTTTTTCTCAAAATTCCTAATTTCAGAAGCCGGTCAGCATGCAGATTTGAAGCAAATAAATGTGCAAAACAAACAAGATGCAGCAGGATGGTCTTTTTCATTTCAGGTTGCTTGTCCTAGACGGACCCAACCCCTGTGTTGAGTCCCCTAAGCCAAATGCAACATGATGCAAATAAACGTTCCTACTAGGGATCCGACATGAAGTCAAGTTATTCTAGGTTCAACCTGGGTATATGTTCTAGACAGTGTGCCCGAGCGAACAACTCGAGTTGAGGAAGGAGCTCCTTTCCGGGAACCAAAAGGCCAGCCGACTTAGAAACTTTCCGAGCCTCTTTTATTTAGGGTATGACACTAACAGAATAGGGAGTCTCAACCAGTAAGCACATCCCCGGAGGTGAGAAGAGAAGGTTTAGGCACAGTTTATATGTACAGTTCAAATAATATCAAAGCGGTAAAAAAACATCATTTTGCACGTTTAGGCCAAAACATGTAATGAGATCAAATAATAAATAAATCCAAATATAATAATTCATCTAAGTTCGAATTCTGAACCCTGAACTAGAGATTCTGGGTTCGCTCCCCAGCAGCTGTCGCCAGAGCTGTCACACCTCCTTTTTACCCGCGCCTGCAAAGGCGTAGAGGAGTTTTTCCAATTAAAGTACAATCGAAACGGGATTTATTATTAAAATTCAGAGTCGCCACTTGGGAGATTTATGGTGTCCCAAGTCACCGGTTTTATCCCGAATCGAGGAAAAGAATGACTTTATATTACAATCTGCATACCAGAAATCCGGATAAGGAATTCTGTTAACCCGGGAGAAGGTGTTAAGCATTACCCGAATTCTGTGGTTCTAGCACAGTCGCTCAACTGTTATATTCGGCTTATTTATCTGATTTTAACAATTATGCACTTGGTGCAAGTTATGACTCTTTTACCGCTTTTATTATTATTGTTGTTATTTTGACAAGGAATTGCAATGTTGTGAAAACGTATCTCGAACCTCGTCACAGTTAATGTACCTGTGGTTATTGACACGTTTTGACTCCGTTGAGATTTGGATTTAGGTTACATAAATGCACACCCGTATTTAAAGACGTAATTTATTAAAGATGTGTCCTAAAGAGACTAGCGTATTGTTATTTTTGGGGAAGGACCATGGAGTTCACTAAGCGGCCGATCCCGAAGTCTATCCATTTATTATGTCTTTTTATCGAGGGCCCCGCAACTTGTGATTTCTCTAGCGAGGCACGCCTCATTTTATTTTAAAGGATTGTCCTATAGTAACTATGTTTTTCTATTTCCATCCGTCTCTAAAATAAAAGAAGAAAAGTACCTAATTTATTTACATGCTTGCGGGTTATTATAGTTAAGTTTCGAATACGATTCGTTAGTTCTGAAAATGATGCAATAAGGGCGATCCGTTTGCCATTTATGGGCCCAGGTCCAACGTATATGGGGTAAAACTGGACCCGGGTCATCCTTAATCCAATAGGGTCTAGTTAATGGTTTCTACACATATTCATAGCTTGCAAAAAAATGGTGTCATTTTGTTAACAGATTTCTGCAAATTTAAAGTGGCATTCTACTGGAATGAAAGAACTTGAAAATCTAATTTTTTATCCTAAACCATTTACATGCATGAAATTAACCAATGGTATCTAATTAAACAATGTTCCTACCAGTTTCAAAAACAGGCCATTTGTTCAATGAGATAACTATTGAATGTTTAAGAATAATCCAAATGGCCTAAAATGCTTTTGATATATACTATTTAACAAATAATACAGAAGTAACAGAACAGGAATTACTATACCATCAATCCTTCTAACTAAGCATACATGGGCAGTTTTCTCACTAAACTACTACAAAAGGCATGCCCAGTTATACATAAACAAACACCTACATGATTATAATGAAAGATGTATTCTAATGTATATACAAATAAGTAGACAACTACAATGAATTTAAAACTTCAACTCTTCATTTCTTTGTATTCATGCTTCAAGTTTCAGCCTACAAGAACCAGTGTATCAATTTGTGTACCTGGTATTTGGAAAGCAAAGAGAAGAAGAGGAAGATCAGTGCAAAAAACAGCAGTAGCATACACAGCAACACAGTAGTACAACAACAACCAGTAAACCATTAGCCAACAATAGCAGAAATCCTAGGAAAGATTAAAACCAAGCAAGAAAACCCATGAACTCAATACAATCAATACTCCACCAACAGAAACCCAGGGAATACTAAACTAAAACCCAGCAGTACCAAAATGAAACACATACAGATGCAAGGAAACAGTAGTTTCTGATTTGTCAAACACTCAAGAAAATCAGCCTGAAACTCTTTAATGTAAAAGTTCAGCCTTAACACTCTATCTCTCTCTGGACTTTTCTCTCAAAAATCCAGCCTTAGCACTTAAACTATTTTCTGAACCTTTTAGAATCAAAATCCAGCATATATACACTCTATTTCTCTGGAAAAATTATCTCTCCTCCCTCTCTCAAACTTTTTTTTTTCTCAATTTCCAGCCTCAACACCCTTTTATACAAGTCTGCCCCCCTTCCAACCTACTGCCCAACCATTTTCTTATTGAAATCTGAATTTTCCACTAAAATCCCACTAAGGAAAGCTTTTCCTTAATTTCAGTCCTCATTCCCTTTTGTTCCCCATTAGTGTATTAATTTAAAGACATTAATATCCCACTAACATTAAAATATTATCCTAACTGTTTCATTTCCAAATCATCCCTGAAACCCCTTAATATTACTGCCCCCTAATACAATTATTCAACTGTATTAAAGTAATTCTGAAATCTGTTTTCAACTAACAAAGATTTGAAGATTAAACCTGACTGACAGCTATAACCAAACTTATTTCTGATAACTGAATGACTGAGGTTAGAATTCAATTGGAACAAATGAACTGAAATTAAATCAAAACTAGACTTAACACAACATAGAACTCAACAGGATCCTTAAAGTTGAAATTGAATAATAAAATCAGAATCAACATGAATGCAGGATCATTGTCAACCTATTGACAATGCCCTGAAACTAAGTGTCCACAGATCAGCACACACAACAACCATTTGACGAACTTACTGGTCTACAAACAAGAATGAAGTAATCGACGAAAACTAATTAACCGATTGCCTACAACAATTGACACTAAACAATCAGAAACAGAGAAATAGGCAATTCGGGTAATTTCAGTGTTATTGACAGAAACATAGATTAACTGGAAACTAATTAATCGACGCAACTTATTAATCGATTACACAAATTATTACACATAACAATTATAGCAAACATAAACAAATGATAGAATTGGACCAAATAAAAAGGTCTACTGAAGATGAATAGAATCAATCGACAAAAAGAATTGAAAAAAAAACAATAAAACTAAACTAAACAGATACATAGTTATTCAAAAATGAACACAGAACAAATGAAAAAGGAAAATACCTAAAAATATCAGAATTTCACGGACCCAGGCTCGATCTTCGGACTCGGACACTTAGAGGTCGAACAGACCTTAGTCGAAGTATTCTCAACTGAGAACACTTCGATTAAGGTCGATTAGACCCCAAATCCTCACTTAATTTGGACGGATACCATGATTTGAATTTCCAGGGTTCCTAGTTTTTTTTTTATTTAGGGCTCGAATGTTTCTAGCCAGATTCGAAGGGAACCAGTGGTGGTTCAGGGGTGAGGGAGGCCTGGTGGATATCTGGTGTGAGTTTGGGGTAGGTTGGGGTAGGGTTAGGTTTTGCTCGAATCTTCGATTGAAGATTCGAGAAGCTATAGGGTGATTCGAGGTAAACGACTAATGGATTTGGAACGAGGGTGGTCGAGGGGATTCAGTGGTGTGAAACTGGGGTTGTTTGGACCACCGGAACCGCCGTGAGGCGATTTCCGGTGGGTGGTCGACGGTGGTAAGAGGCGGAGGGTCATCTAGCCTCTAAGGCATAGAGATGATGAAGAGATGGGGTGTTTTGGCTTGGGGGCGGGGTATGAGATTAAGGTTATATACGGAAGGGTGGAATGAATCCAGGCCGTTTGATCAAGTGAGATCAATGGCCTGGATCAATTTACCTATAGGAAACGACGTCGCTTGGTTTAAATAGGAGGGGTCGGGCTTAACCGGGTAATGGGTCAGGGGTCAGGTTTGGTCACAGCTTTGGGACCGTTTGATCATCTGAGATCAATGGTCCAGATTGAGACGACTGAAACGGCGTCATTTGATAGAGGCTGGAGACGGGTTGGATTGGACCTGGACATGGGGTGTGATTTTGGGCCTGAAATGGTCCAAAATTGGCCCAGTCCGGTTTTCTTATATTTTTTGAACTCTTTTCCTTTTCCTTCTTTAATTTCTAATTTAAACACAATTCCTAATTAAATTGTAAAATCAAAAATAAAACTACACAAATATTAATTAACACTTACACAAATTAAGACCTTAAAATAAAATCATACAATGACAAAAAATAGAATAAAACGCATATTTTTATGATTTTCTTTTTAGAGCCAAATGATGGTCTAATTAATTCCTAAATGCATAATTAAATCCTAAATATGCATGCAATATGTATTTTTTTTGTATTTTTCAATTAACTACAACAAGGTAAATATTTACGGACAAAAACACAAATAATTATCCAAAAATGTCACGCAAATCCTAAAAATTGTACACCAAGAGAACTTTGTTTTATTTTTGATTTCTTTTGGAGTAGTTTTCGTGAAAAAAAAATCGCGTGCTCACAGTGTGCATGTTTGGTTTGGAACTCCGAGGGCTCGGGTGAGTTTCAGATAGGTGTTGGAGTGTTTTTGGACTTAGAAAATCTGGTTTTCTGGTGTTTGCTGGTGTCCAGTTCCTTTGTACTATGAGATCGCATAGGAAGGTTCGTGATCGCATAGTGTAATTTTAGCGGGCCCTATTTTATGCTATGTGATCGCATAGCTTCTTCCGTGATCGCGTAGAGTTAATTCTGCACCAATTGTTCTATGCGATTGCATTGCTTTCCCCGCTATCGCAATGGGTTAAACCAAGCCTGGGAAAGGAACCATTTTTCCTCTATGCGATCGGACTCCCTAGTCCGTGATCGCAGTGCCCAATCCCCCTTACTTTATGCGATCGCATGCCATTGTTCGCGATCGCAGAGACCAATTTTGCCCAGTCATTTAAACATTAACATAACACATACGAGATTTAACCCAAAACTCATAACTTCTTCTTCCAAACTCCAAATTGGGCGATTTTTGAAAGAGAACTTCACCACAAATTCATAGGTATGTAATCTTAGACTCATTTTCTTCAATTTCCATTAACACTCATTAGATTTCTAGGCCTAAATCATGTTCTTAAGGGTAAAAAATTAGGAATTTGGGAAGAGTTAGGGCTTTTTGTATAATTGAAATTTAGACCTCATTTTGGGGTCGGATTTCAAAACTAATTACATATTCGTGCTCGTTGGTGAATGGGTGATCAAGTTTTGGTTCGAACCTTGTGTTTTGACCAAGCGGGCCCAGGGTCAATTTTTGACGTTTTGGGAAGAATGATAGGAAATCTATAATTAAGCATTGGAATTGAATTATTTAGCGTTTATTGATGTTATTAAGTCAATTATGTCTAGATACAATTGAATTGGAGCCAAATTCAAAAGGAAAAGCGGTGTTTGAGGCTTGAGTTAGTCGTGGAAGTTCGAGGTAAGTGTTTGGTCTAACCTTAGCTTGAGGGATTAGGAGTTGTGTCCTATTTGCTACGTGTTACTTGTTGAGTACAACGTATAGGCATGGTGACGAGTATCTACACAATGGTGTCAAGCATGATCGTGAGTCTTAAATTGAAATTGTTGTGTTCTTAGCAAATACTACAAATGCCTAAGTTGTTGATTCTCTGTATTGAGGAAGGATTATGATTGTTCTCGCGGAAATTACTTATTATTGAGTATTGGTGCTAGTTGAGGAAGTTAGATGTTGGAACAAGTTTGGTTATAGCTGATTTTTTCCTTGTCGGGACGTATTTACTTATACTGTCGATTCCCTTCCCGGGATAGTGTTTTTTCTTTATTGATCCCTTGAAGAGACTCTCTTTGTGATTGGTGTTTAACTGTATATGTGGATCGGGTTGCATACTACAACAATAATATGTTTGGATTGTGTTGCACGCCGCAACAATAATATGTTTGGATTGGATTGCACGCCGCAACAATATTATGTTTGGATCGGATTACACGCCACAATAATAATATAATTGGATCGGGTTGCACACTACAATAGTGATAAATGATATTGATCGGGTTGCATGTCGCAACAGATTTTTTATGATTTGGATCGGATTGAGCGCCACAACAATAGATACTAAAAATGCTTATTGGTTGGTTACGAGTTATTTATTATTTTGCTGTAAATTCTAAATTGTTCTTTATGTTGTGTCTTGAATTACTGTTGGTAAATGATATCCCCCCGCAGCATGTACCCCTCCTATCTTTACATGTTTATTTCTGTTTTATTTTCCGCTGTATATTATATAACTGCACAGGTTTATCTGGTAGTCTGGTCCTAGCCTCATCACTACTTCGCCGGGGTTAGGCCATGCACTTACCAACACATGGGGTCGGTTGTGCTGATACTATACTCTACACTGTGTGTAGATCCCAGAGCAGCAGCTTTTGGACCATAGCTTTGGGTGGCTGCTTTCAGTCTAGTCAGAGATCCTGAGGTAGTCCTGCAGGCTTCCGTAGGCCCCGACATTCTCTTCTATCTTTATATTTTGTTTTCATTTACTTCAGAGAAAGATTGTATCTTTCTTTCCAGATAATTATATGTAGTATTCGTAGATGGTCCGTGATATTGTGACACTGGTTCCGGGTAGAGATGTACTTGGTATTGTCATACTTGTTTTTGGGCTAAGTTATCAGATTACGTCTTCCGTATGTATTTAATTATTGTTAATATTTCGTTATTGATTACATGTTGATTTAAACTGTTAAAAAGTCTAAGTAAAAGAGTTAGTGAATCTAAAATACTCGGCTTGCCTAACTTCCACAAGTAGGCGCCATCACGACTCCCGAGGGTGGGAAATTCGGGTTGTGACAAGTTGGTATTAGAGTTTTAGGTTACATAGGTCTCACAATTCACGGACAAGCTTAGTAGAGTCTGAGGGATCGGTACGGAGATGTTTGTATTTATCCCCCAGAGGCTACAGAGTTAGGAAAAACTTCACATTTATTCTTTTCTGTCTTGCGGTTTGGTTTCTCAATGCTAATTTAATTTCTACTCTGTTCTTTTGCAGATGGCGAGGACATGCGCTTCCTCATCCACCTATTAGCATCCTGAGCCCCTAGAAGCAGCTCCCACGAGGGGCAGAGGGTGAGGCCGAGGTTGTGCTAGAGGCCGAGCTCAGCCCAGAGCAGCAGCACCAGCGGCGGAGCCTCAGGATGACTTTGATGATGAGGTTCCGACCTAGACAGTTCTGGCGGGCCCAGCTCAGGTCCCAAAGGGGTTTATTACTACCCCAGTACTCTAGGATGCTCTGGTACGTCTAGTGGGCCTTATAGAGAGTGTCACCCGGGCAGGCTTGCTTCCTATAGCACCAGCCGTCTCCCAGGCTGGAGGAGGAGCCCATACTCCTGCTACTCGCACTTCAGAGCAGATGGCTCCCCAGTTTCAAACTCCAATAGCTCAGCCAGTTGGAGCAGTTCAGCCAGTATGGTAGCTCAGACCGGTGTTGGAGCAGCTATGGCTGCCGATGCTTTGTGGAGATTGGACAGTTTCACCAAGCTCTTCACTACTACTTTCAGCGGTGCATCTTCTGAGGATCCCCGGGATTATCTAGACAACTGTCATGAGGTTCTCAGAACATGGGGATAGTGGAGACCAATGGGGTCAACTTTGCTACTTTTCGCTTGTCTGGAACCGCCAAGACTTGGTGGAGAGATTATTGTTTGGCTAGACTAGCTGGATCACTAGCTTTGACTTGGAAGCTGTTTACTCAGTAATTTCTGGAGAAGTTTCTCCCTATCACTCAGAGAGAGATCTATCAGAGGCGGTTTGAGCGTCTCCAGCAGGGTTCTATGACCGTTACTCAGTATGAGACCAGATTCATCGACTTAGCCCGTCATTTTCTTATCATACTTCCCACCGAGAGAGAGAGGGTGAGGAGGTTCATTGAGAGACTTATTCAGCCGATTCGACTTCAAATGGATAAGGAGACAGGGAGTGAGATTTCTTTTCAGGAGGCGGCCAATGTGGCCAGGAGAGCTGAGATGGTTCTGTCGTAGGGGGTGGTCAGGGGACTGACAAGAGGCCTCGTCATTCAGGCAGATTTAGTGGTGCCTCGTCTGGAGGCAGGGATTCGTATGGTAGAGGCCATCCTTCTAGGCCTTTTTAGTCAGCACTTCAGGTTTCTCATGGTGCTTTAGGTGGCCGTGGTTCTCATATGCAATATTCTGATTAGCAGCCCTACCATGCACTACCAACTCCTATCAATGCATTGTTGCTCCAGAGTTTTTGGGGTGGTCATTCAGGTTGCCAAGGTCAGTCTCAGTTTTCTCATCCACATCACTCGGGTGGATGCTTTGAGTGTGGTGAGTATGGTCATATCCGGAGGGCTTTTCCGAGATTGGTGGGTATTCAATCGCAGTAGTAGGGTTCCCATGCTATGGTTCAGGCATCAGGTGTTCCACTGCTCGCTCCTCCAGCTAGGGATGGGGGTAGAGGTGCTAGAGGTAGAGGTACAGGTATAAGATGTGGAGGTCGAGCAGCTAGAGGTGGAGGCCAGCCAGAAGCAGGCCGTCCCAAAGATGTAGTTCAGGGTGGTGGGGCCCAGCCCCGATGTTACGCTCTTCCAGCTAGGCCTGAGACTGAGGCTTCCAATGCAGTTATCATAGGTATCGTTCTGGTTTGTAGTAGAGATGCTTCAGTTCTATTTGATCCAGAGTCTATATACTCCTATGTGTCATCTTATTTTGCACCGTATCTGGTCACGCCTAGTGATTCTTTGAGTGCCCATGTATATGTGTCTACACTGGTGGGTGATTCTATTATGGTAGATCGAGTCCATCATTCGTGTATAGTTGTGATTGGGGGTCTTGAGACTCGTATAGATTTGTTACTTCTGGACATGGTTGATTTTGATGTCATATTGGGGATGGACTAGTTATCACCTTACTACGATATCTTAGATTGTCATGCCAAGACTGTGACCTTATCCTTGCTGGGTCTACCTCGTTTAGAGTAGAGAGAGACTCATGGTCATTCTACCCATAGTGTTATCTCTTATGTGAAGGCTCGGCATATGGTCGAAAAGGGGTGCTTGGCCTATTTGGCATATGTTCGTGTTCTAGCGCCGAGGTTCCTTCTATTGATTCTGTGCATGTTGTTCGTGAGTTCCCTGAAGTATTTCCTTCAAACCTGCCGGGTATGCCACCCGATAGGGATGTTGACTTCTGCATTGATTTGGCTCTGGGCACTCAGCCCATTTTTATCCCGCCATATCGTATGGCCCCACCTGAGTTGAAAGAGTTAAAGGAGTAGTTGCAAGACTTGCTTGAAAAAGGTTTCATTAGACCCACTATTTCGCCTTGGGTGTTCCGGTGTTGTTTGTTAAGAAGAAGGATGGATCGATGCGAATGTGTATATATTACCGGCAATTGAACAAGGTTACAATCAAGAATAAGTAGCCATTACCGAGGATTGATGATTTGTTTGATCAGCTTCAGGGTTCCAAGATATTTTCGAAGATTGACTTGAGATCCGGCTACCATCAGTTGAGGATTAGAGCATCCGATGTCCCTAAGACAGCTTTCCTCACTCGGTACGGGCATTATAAGTTCTTGGTGATGTCATTCAGGTTGACAAATGCCCCAGCAACTTTTATGGATTTGATAAACTGAGTGTTCAGGCCTTACTTAGATTCATTCATAATAGTCTTCATTGATGATATTTTGATCTTTTCCCGCAGTCGGGAGGAGCACGAGCAACATCTTAGAGTGGTTCTTCAGACCTTGAGGGATAGTCAGTTGTATGCCAAGTTTTCGAAGTGTGAGTTTTGGTTAAGTTCAGTTACATTTCTGGGTCACGTTGTATCAGCAGAAGTTATTCAGGTTGATCCGAAAAAGATAAAGGCAGTCAAGAACTGGCCTAGACCCACATCAGCTATAGAGATCCAGAGTTTCTTAGGTTTGGCAGGCTACTATCGTCGGTTTGTAGAGGGGTTTTCGTCTATTGCAGCCCCGATGACCAGGTTGACCCAGAAGGGTGCCCAGCTCAGGTGGTCAGATGAGTGTGAGGTGAGCTTTTAGAAGCTCAAGACAGATTTGACTACGGCACCGGTGTTGGTTTTGCCCACAGGTTCAGGGCCATATACAGTTTATTATGATGCATCTCGTATTGGACTTGGTGCAGTGTTGATGCAGGATGGCAAGGTCATTACCTATGCTTTACGGCAGTTGAAGATTCATGAGAAGAACTATTCGGTTCATGATTTGGAGTTAGCAGCCATTGTTCACGCATTGAAGATTTGGAGGCATTATCTGTATGGCGTGGCATGTGAGGTGTTCACGGATCACAAGAGTCTACAACATTTGTTCAAGCAGAAGGAGCTAAATTTGAGGTAGAGAAGGTGGTTAGAGCTATTAAAGGACTATGATATCACCATCTTATATCATCCGGGAAAGGCCAATGTGGTGGCCGATGCTTTGAGTAGGAAATCAGCCAGTATGGGCAATCTTACTTATATTCCGGTCGGTGAGAGACCGCTTGCCTTGGATGTTCAGGATTTGGCCAATCAGTTCGTGAGGTTGGATGTTTCTAAGCCCATCCATGTGTTAGCTTGCATAATCGCTCATTTTTCTTTATTGGAGCGTATCTGAGATCGGCAGTATAATGATCATCATTTGTGTGTCCTTAGAGACACGGTGCAGCACAGAGGTGCCAAGTAGGTTACCTTAGGAGATGATGGAGTTTTGAGATTGCAGGGTCGAGTTTGTGTGCCTAATGTGGATGAACTTCGAGAGTTGATTTTAGAGGAGACCCATAGTTCCCGATACTCTATTCATCCGGGCGCCGCTAAGATGTATTAAGATTTATGGCAGCATTATTGGTGGCGTAGAATGAAGAAGGACATTGTTGCATATGTGGCTCGGTGTTTGAACTATCAGCAGGTTAAGTACGAGCATCAGAGACCCGGTGGTCTGTTCTAGAAGATTGAGATTCCTGAATGGAAGTGGGAGCGTATCACCATGGACTTCATTGTTGGACTCCCACGGGCTTAGAGGAAGTTCGATGCAGTGTGGGTTATTATTGATAGGCTGACCAAGTCAACACATTTCATTCCTGTGGCAGTCTCCTATTCCTCCGAGAGGTTAGCTGAGATCTATATCCAGGAGATTGTTCGTCTTCACGGTGTCCCATGTCTATCATTTCAGATCAAGGTACGTAGTTTACCTTACATTTTTGGAGAGCAGTTCAGCCAGAGTTGGGTACACGGGTTGAGTTGAGCACAACGTTTCATCCTCATACGGATGAGCAGTCCGAGCGGACCATTCAAATTTTAGAGGATATGCTCTGAGCTTGTATCATTGACTTTGGAGGCTCGTGGGATCAGTTTTTGCCCTTAGTAGAGTTTGCCTACAATGACAGCTACCAATCGAGTATCCAGATGGCTCCTTATGAGGCTTTGTATGGTAGGCGGTATCGGTTGAATGGTTTGAGTCGGGAGAGGCTCGGTTGTTGGTACAGATCTAGTTCAGGATGCCTTGGACAAGGTCATAATTATTAAGGATAGGCTCCATACAGCTCAGTCCAGGCAAAAGAGTTATGCCGACCGTAAGGTTCGTGATTTGGCTTTCATGGTGAGTAAGCAGGTATTGCTTCGGGTGTCGCCTATGAAACGCGTGATGAGATTTGGGAAGAAGGGCAAGCTTAGCCCTAGGTTCATTGGCTCGTTTGAGATTCTTAATCGAGTGGGAGAGGTGGCTTACAGACTTGCGTTACCACCGAGCTTATCAGTCGTGCATCCAGTGTTACATGTGTCCATGCTTCGGAAGTATCACGGCGATCCATCCCACGTGTTAGATTTCAGCACTATCTAGTTGGACAAGGACTTGTCCTACGAGGAGGAGCCGGTAGCTATTCTAGACCGGCAGGTTCGTTAGTTGAGATCGAAGAGTTTTCCTTCTGTTCGTGTTCAGTGGAGAGGTCAGCCTACTGAGGCATCGACTTGGGAGTTTGAGTCTGATATGCGGAACCGTTATCCCCACCTTTTCTCTGACTCAGGTACTTCCTTCTTATATCCGTTCGAGGACGAACGGTTGTTTTAGAGGTGGAGAATGTGATGACCCAAAAGGTTATCACTTGTTTTAGAAATAAATTCTGCATTCTGAGGCCTTAAAAACCTTTGTTAGTATCACCTCAATTTGCGTGCACAGTCCAGGCGCGTAGCCGGAAAGCCATTATGTGAAAATCTTTGAAAATGATGAATTTTGACTTTAAAATACATTTAAGTTGACTTCGGTCAATATTTTGGATAAACGGACCTGAACTCGTGATTTGATGGTCCCGGAGGGTCCGTAGGAAAATATGGGTCTTTAGCGTATGTCCGAAATCGAATTCTGAGGTCCCAAGCCCGAGAAATGAATTTTTAAAGAAAATTATTTTTTGGATTATTCATGAGTTTTTGGAAATGAAATGTGTTTAAAATTTGATGGTATCGGGCCCGTATTCTGGTTTTGGAGCCCGATACAGGTCTTGTATATGACTTAAGTTGATTCTGTAAAATTAGTAAGAAACGGACTTGAAATGATGTGAATCAGACCGTATTTGAGAAAATTGAAAAATTTGAAGTTCTTAAGTGATTTCATGCTTTTGATGCTAAAATTGTAGTTGTTGATGTTATTTTGGCGATTTGATCGCACGAGTAAGTCCATAGGGTGTTTTTGAGGTAGTGTGCATGTTTGGTTTGGAGCTCCGAGGGCTCGGGTGAGTTTCGGATAGGTGTCGGAGTATTTTTAGACTTAGAAAATCTGGTTTTGTGCTGTTTGCTGGTGTCCAGTTCCTTTGTACTATGAGATCGCATATGAAGGTTCGCGATCGCATAGTGTAATTTTGGGGGGCCCTATTTTGTGCTATGCGACCGCAATCGCGTAGAGTTAATTCTGGGGGGTCACCAGTTGTTCTATGCGATTGCATTGCTTTCCCCGCTATCGCAATGGGTTAAACCAAGCCCGGGAAGGGAACCATTTTTCCTCTATGCGATCGCAATCCCTAGTCCGCGATCGCAGTGCCCAATCTCCCTTACCCTATGCGATCGCATACCCTTGTTCGCGATCGCAGAGACCAATTTTGCCCAGTCATTTAAACAGTAACAGAACACATACGGGACTTAACCCAAAACTCATAACTTCTTCTTCCAAACTCCAAATTGGGCAATTTTTGAAAGAGAACTTCACCACAAATTCATAGATATGTAATCTTAGACTCATTTTCTTCAATTTTCATTAACACCCATTAGATTTCTAGGCCTAAATCATATTCTTAAGGGTAGAAAATTAGGGATTTGGGTAGAGTTAGAGCTTTTTGTATAATTGGAATTTAGACCTCATTTTGGGGTGGATTTCGAAACTGATTACATATTCGGGCTTGTGGGTGAATGAGTGATCGGGTTTTGGTCCGAATCTTGTGTTTTGACCAAGCGGCCCCAGGGTCGATTTTTTACTTTTGGGGAAGAATGATAGGAAATCTATAATTAAGCATTGGAATTGAATTATTTAGCATTTATTGATGTTATTAAGTCGATTATGTCTATATACAATTGAATTGGAGCAAAATTCAAAAGGAAAAGCGGTGTTTGAGGCTTGAGTTGGTCGTGGAAGTTCGAGGTACATGTTTGGTCTAACCTTAGCTTGAGGGATTAGGAGTTGTGTCCTATTTGCTACGTGTTACTTGTTCAGTACGACGTATAGGCATGGTGACGAGTATCTATACGTTGGTGTCAAGCATGACCGTGAGTCTTAAATTGAAATTGTTGTGTTCTTAAAAATACTATGAATGCCTAAGTTGTTGATTCTCTGTGTTGAACAAGGATTGTGATTGTTTTCGTGGAAATTACTTATGATTGAGTGGTGCTAGTTGAGGAAGTTAGATGTTGGAACAAGTTTGGTTATTGCTGATTTTTCCCTTGCCGGGACGTATTTACTTGTACTGTCTCGATTCCCTTGCCAGGATAGCGTTGTTTCTTTATTGATCCCTTGACGGGACTCTATTTGTGAATTGGTATAGAACTGTATATGTGGATCGGGTTGCACACCGCAACAATATTATGTTTGGATCGGATTGCACACCGCAACAATAATATAACTGGATCGGGTTGCACGCTGCAACAGTGATAAATGATATGGATTGGGTTGCATGCTGCAACAGAGTTTTTATGATTTGGATCGGGTTGAGCGCCGCCACAATAGATAATAAAAGTTCTTATTGGTTGGTTACGAGTTCCTTATTCTTTTGCTGTGAATTCTAAATTGTTCTTTATGTTTTCTCTTAAATTACTGTTGGTAAATGATATTCCCCCACAACATGTCCCCCTCCCATCTTTACTTGTTTATTTCTGTTTTATTTTCCGTTGTATATTATATAACTGCACAGGTTTATCTGGTAGTCTGGTCCTAGCCTCGTCACTACTTCGCCGGGGTTAGGCTATGCACTTACCAACACATGGGGTCGGTTGTGCTGATACTACACTCCGCACTGTGTGCAGATCCCGGAGCGGTAGCTTTTGGACCGTAGCTTTGGGTGGTTGCCTTCAGTCCAGTCAGAGATCCCGAGGTAGTCCTGCAGGCGTCCGCAGGCCCCGGCGTTCTCTTCTATCTTTATATTTTGTTTTCATTTATTTCAGAGATAGATTGTATCTTTCTTTCCAGACAATTGTATGTAGTATTCGTAGACGGTCCGTGATATTATGACACCGGTTCCGGGTAGAGATGTACTTGGTATGGTCGTACTTGTTTTTGGGTTAAGTTATCAGATTACGTCTTCTGCATGTATTTAATTATTGTTAATATTCGTTGTTGATCGCATGTTGATTTAAACTGTTAAAAAGGGCTAAGTAAAAGAGTTAATGAATTTAAAATACTCGGCTTGCCTAACTTCCACGAGTAGGAGCCATCACGACTCCCGAGAGTGAAAAATCCGGATCGTGACAGATTAATACATTATGAGCAGAATAAAAACTTGAACTCGATAATTAATAACATTGCAGACAGAATCATTTTTTAATGATTATCTAGTTTCAGGAATACAAAATAATTGGGTTTCAGAAATGAAAAAGATTTTTTCTTTTAACAAAATGGTTATGAAGAAAAAACAGAAAACAGAACTGCAAAATATTTACAGTCTGTCCTCCAATGACATGTAGAGATTGATGGATGTCTTCTATCCTTAGGAAGAAGAGAACAACAACAACGATCCGTAAAATCCCACTAGTGGGGTCTGGGGAGGGTAGTGTGTACGCAGACCTTACCCCTACCTCGAGGAGGTAGTGAGGCTATTTCTGAAATCCTATCCTTAGGAAGAATAGAAAATGTCTTAATTTCTTAAAAGGACTTACAAGTTTATCCGAATCTTAATTTCAAAGTGGTCCGATTTCGTCATAGGTGGCTCGAGATGGTATTCAATGGTTACAACTATACCGATTGGTTTCGACTCTAATCATGTATACATATACAAAAATATTAAAGGACTCATATACATAGCAATTGCATTCATTTTTTAATATGGTAAGTTTTGGATTTGCCTCTGAATTTGGTATGCAGTCTGTTGTATTCATGACAAGTTCCAAAACAATACCGAAAGAGATGTTCAATTACACTTACTATTTGGTGAAAAACTTAACCCAGATATATAATTGGCATAATACATAAACATGCCCTCAAACTTGGCCTTAGCTGACAAGTATATCCTCCAACTTTGAGTGTGCACAAAGTAGGCACCTCAACTTAAATAAAGTTGAACACGTAAACACAAATGCTGATATGGCACTTAAATTTTGAAGGTGTCTAGATGATCATTTTGTAAGTTGGAGCATTCAACTGACAAAGTGAAGACAAGTTAAGGTGCCTACTTGTGCACACTCAAAGTTGGAGGGCATATTTGCCAGCTGAGACCAAGTTTTGTCCTTATAGAATTGAACATAGGCAGTGTTACAGATCATTGGAAGAATACAAATCAGTGTTATCAAAGGCGAAAAGCGCAGAAAAACTCTAAGCGTCCATTGGGGCATTAAGCGCAAAGCACAAATACAGTATGGGCTTTAATGAAAAAGGGCGCAAGGGAGAAAAAAATACAAATAGGTATGCATTGTCCAAGACTAATAATTATAATCATGAATAATAAATATATGGACAAAGAAATTGAAAACAATTATGACAAAGTGAAATATCAATTGTTTCGTGTCGCCTCTTCAGGATTACACACATTGGCAAGGAAAAGTATGTCTTAGAGCGTTGATGACGATACTAAAGCGCCCACTAAGCGAGGCGAAGTGCTCAACATGTTTTGAGTCTCACTTCAGGGCTTAAGCGAGCTTTAAACGCGCCTTTGATAACACATATATAAATCAGATCATAAGAATGAAAACATGAAAAGAAAAATAGGTTTTTTGATGAATTACATTAACAATAAACAAAAAAATAGAACAAATATTAATTTAAAAAACGTTATACTATTAATGCATGTAATAGTTTTTCTGGTGATCCAAAAATGTTCTTCCTCATACAAAATGCAGCATTAAGAAACTCACCCATGGCTATAATTGAAGAACCCTTTAAACCTTCTTTAGTAGTAATAAAAGCATTGTGAATCATCTCTTTCACCATTAAAGCTCTTTTTCTCATCTCCTTTCCTTATGTTTCCTTCATAAAATCTCAATTTTCCTCACTATCTCCTTATGTTTTATATCAGAGCTAATTACTACTCCACTAGCCATTATTCTAACACAAACTTTAAGATCTTCCTCTAACATCTTTGCATTAAAAGACTGCTTTACTCCCATTGGCCATCCAAGAATTGGAACTCCATTTGTAAGAGCTTTCATTACTGAATTCCATCCACAATGACTCAAAAAGCCGCCAATTGATTTATGTGACAAAATCTCCATTTGTGGTGCCCATTGTTGGACTATAAGTCCTTTTTCTATATTTAATTCTTGGTAACCACTCATTTTATTGATTAATATTTGATGAGTTCCTATTTATCCATATGAAATTTACCCCACTAGATTCAAGTGCTCTGCCTAAGTTTTCTGTTTGTGACTCTGTTAATGTACATTGAGAATCAAATGCTACATAAAGAACTGAATTTGGAGATTTGGAGTCAAGATAATTTGCACAAATCTTTGAAATACTTTCTGCTTCTGATGATTTTCCAGCTCTTGCTTTGCTACCAAATGATGAAACAATTGGTCCTATTGTCCATATTGGACAAGGGAATTGCTTTTTATAATAATCCAACCCCATCAAATCCATATCCTCCACTGTATTAAACAACATTCCATCGGTCTCTAGCCATTCTTGAAACATGGTCTGAGGAAATGGCATAGGTTCTGTAAAAAACGTAATTAGTAAATGTAAAAAACACTAACATTTCGTAATTTCTATAGTACAATGTATTTTGTTGCTAAGAATATTAAGAGTTGAACTATTGAGTTTAAACCTTGAATCTACCGTTACCTGTAATGGCTCTAATATCTTCAGTCAATTCTTTAACAAGAAGCTTATAATTTTTGAAACCAGGAAGAAAATATTCATCATCTAATTTTTTTTCCTACACGAGGAAGATTTATCCAAGTTGAATGATAAGCCCCCATACCAAAACATCCATTAGCATTGAATATAACATGAAAAATTCCAAATGTATGAGCAATTTTAGCTGTCCATGAAAAGAACATGTCTGAAATGACACAAAGTGGTGGCCTAGAGCAATTTTCTTCAAGAAAAAGATTGGACATGATTTTAGTGAAGGCTGGTTTGAGAGAGGGAGTGGATTCGAGGAATCGGATGAAGAGCGAAAGTGGCAGATTCTCGGTGGATTCAGTGTTGGGAGGGAGGCCGTGGAATGTGCAATCGTAAGGAATTTCAAGAAGACGAATGAAGGAATGTGGTGGAATAGATGGTCGGCGTTTCATGATATTGAGAGAGGTGGTGATGAAGGTTATGGAATAACCTTTTTCCTGCTCTAGTTTGAGAGCTAATGCTAAAAATGGGATGAAATGGCCTTGTGCCATTAATGGAAACATTACTATGTTTTCTCTTTTTTGTGCCATTGACAAGAGTGTATAGAAGAAACTATAGCTCTGTGTGTGAGAGAGAAAATATAGAGAGTTTGAGTATAGTTCTTGGACTAAGATATATAGAGGCCATGAAGTAAGTTTTTAAGCTTTATCTCTTTGAATTTCTTGAATTATGATCTGCTATCATTATCAAGTCTTTTTTTAATTCTCAATACAAGACAGATTTTTGGAAACCATGTGAATATATTCTTAACAGACTATCAATTCCAAAATGAAGAATATAGTTTAACATTTTGGGCAGGTATTTGTCTTACTTGATTCTTCTTTAAATAATAACAACTTGATCAAGATAATGTATGGAAATTGACATAGTAGTTGAAATATCTAAACTTGTATTGTTTAAATACAAGGCAAAATACATATTATACCCATCGACCTTGTACTCAAATCCCTCTTACACACTTCTTAAATACGGGAATAGTATTACATACCAAAACTTTTAAAAGTGTGTCAATTACACACCTCTTTTTCCATGTGTCACACGCGTATATTACACATAAAAAGGCGCGTAAAACTAAAAAATTCACGTGAAATTAGGTTTTTTATTTTTTTATTTTCCCCTTTTTTTAACTATTTTCTTTTCAAATTAAAGAAAACAAATATAACCCATGTCTTCTTCCCCAACCCTAAACCCTAGTGTTCCCCCTCCCCCCAAATTTCGTCTTCTTCCCCAACCCCCATCCTAGTTTTATCTACCCCTTATGTTTCGTTTCTCCAATCCCCATGACTAAGAAGAAAAAACAAAGAAGAATATAGGAGCTATTGTACAAATCACCATTATTGACTTTTTGAAAAAATTTAAAAATTTAATTGTGTCTTGTTGATTTTGGTATTCCATGACCTAGAAAATTAGTTTGAATTCGTGATTATTGTTGAGTAAAAATTTGCTTAGGTAATTAATTTTGATAAAATTTAAAAAACGCCATTAACAAGTTTGAAGCTTTGGGTTTGAGCTTGAATTTGAAATTTGTATAAGGATTTGTGATGGATGTTATTAAAACTTGTTAAAAATCATCAAAGAATTGGAACTATAGTTAGGGAAGAAGGTTCTTGCGGTGGAAGGGTTGGTGATAGTATGGTGGCGGAGGAGAAGATGATGGGGTTGGGAAGATGAGAAGGGAGGAGGGGGGAGGGGTTTTTTTTCTGTTTTTTCTTTGGGAAGATGAGAAGAGGAGGTTTTAAGGAGGGGGGGCAGAGGTTTTTTTTTCAAATTTTTTTCTCTCGATTTGACACGTGTCAAATGCTGATTAGCGCGTGTAAGAGCAATCTTTAAGAAGATGTGGTCAAACACCGAAGTGGTGTGTAATTGACATACCTTTAAAAGTTTTGGTGTGTAATATTATTTCCGTATTTAAGAGGTGTGTAAGAGAGATTTGGGGATAAGGTCGATGAGTAAAGTATATATTTTGCCTAAATACAATACAATCAAGTATTGTATAAAGCTGAATATGCTCCATATAGTTAAGTTTATATGCAACTATTTTTTGGAAGCAGCTGTAGGATAAATTTAAAACAAAGACCTATACATGTTGCAGAAGCATATTCGGCTTTATTTAAAGTCAAAATAGCACGGACTAGCCATTTTTCGGACTGGTAATAAAAAAATAGCCAACATTTGCGAAGTCATTAAAAAATAGCCACTGTTTTGCTGAAACACGGAAAAGTTCCAGCATGATATGCGGGATTATGGAGCTCCTGCATATAAACTTCTAGCATATTATGTTGGAACTCTAGGACACAGAAAGTTTCAGCATGATATGCGGGATTATGGAGCTCATGCATATAAACTTCTAGCATATTATGTTGGAAGCTCATATGTAAAAAATTCGAACTCCAACATATTATGCTGGAATATTTTCGGAATTTTAACAGTGTTTTTGTTCAGATTTTATCTTTACATGAAAAGTGGCCAAATTTCAATTACTTTTTGAAATTGTGGCTATTTTGCAGTTACCAGTTATAAATCTGGCTATTTTTGAAATTAACCCTTTTTTTAAGTGTACAATTATTTTGCACCATCATGTTAAATTATCTATGATATTAGGTTACTGTATGTAACAAGCATGATCTGGAAATCTGAAAAAATATTGTATAGTAAATAACCTACGGGGCATTTGCATCTATACCCGCTTTTTAGGTCACGTTTTAACTTGTGTCCGCTTTGCAAAAAAAATTGCAAGCGCACCCACTTTTTCGCGTAACTTTAGCATACGGGACTGAAGTAGCAAAGGCAATCACGCAAAACTTTAACATTCTAGTAGACGGACCTGAAGTAGCAAGTGAGCTGAAGTTTTTGTTTGTAATTGCTGAATGAAGTTTTGTTCTCTATTTGTTGAAGTTTTTGTTTGTAAATTGCTGAACTTAAGCATAGTAGATGAAGTTTTGTTCTCTATTTGCTGAAGTTTTTGATGAAGTTTTGTTCTCTATTTGCTGAAGTTTTTGTTTGTAATTACTGAACTTAAGCATAGTAGCTGAAGTTTTGTTCTCTATTTGCTGAAGTTTTTGTTTGTAATTGCACTAAATAAGCTGAAGTTTTTTTGTCCTGAATTCATTAGTTTTGTCATTAAACTTTTTCAAAAACTTCAGCAGAAGATGCTGAAGTTATTTAGTTCATTTATAAAAACTTCAGCACTAAATAAGCTAAAGTTTTTTTTGTCCGAGATAAGCTTTTTCAAAAACTTCAGCAGAAGATGCTGAAGTTATTTAGTTCATTTGTAAAAACTTCAGCACTATAAACTGAAGTTTTTTTGTCCTGGATTCATTAGTTTTGTCATATAGCTTTTTTAAAAACTTCAGCAGAAGATGCTGAAGTTATTTAGTTTATTTGTAAAAACTTCAGCACTAAAAACTGAAGTTCTTTTGTCCTGGATTCATTAGTTTTGTCATAAAGGTTTTTCAAAAACTTCAGCAGAAGATGTTGAAATTATTTAGTTCATTTGTAAAAACTTCAGCATTATATAAACTGAAATTTTTGAAAAAGCTTTTTAACATACTAGATAAATAATCAGATTGCCAACATTATCTAAATCATAAATTTTGGAAACAATAAATGTGAAAAGAATAGAATTATCATTGTCTACAAACTTACGTACAAGGAAATATTCACAAATTATTCTCTACTAACTTACGTAATTATTTATAATTTATTTTTAAATAATCTAATAAATATATTTATGACAATCATCTCATGAACTGAAGTTTCATAGCAGCACCAACAACAACAGAAGAAAGAAGAAAAACAAGAAGAAAACGAAGGAGGAGAAGGAGAAGGAGAAAGGGGCTAAAGTTGTTTAAAAAGTGGGTAAAAATTAAAACTTTTTTAAAAAATGAGTATACGTTAAATGGGGGCGACCAAATAGGGCGTCCGATATGGTTAATACATGTAAAAATGAGTATATAATTAAAATTATATACCCTTTTTAATATTTCCTTTAATCTTTGTTGTTTTAGTTTTTCTTTTCCCCATTCCCTCTCTTTTTTTGGTTTCCCTTTTTACTTTGGAATACTAACATGCTGCTAGCTCGCACGATACTTCTACTTTGTGCATGTATAGTGTCCTAAATTCTTAATAACATGCATTGAAATTGAGTTGCTCATAGCCTTCATCAGTGGCGGAGCCAGAATTTTCATTAAGGAAAATCAAAATATAAAAAAATAACTCACCAAGAAATCAAGGGGTGTCATCATATAGTTTATATACATATTTTAAAAAGCAATTATCGAGCTAAACAATATAATTTTCCCATGAAAAGGTGTCGGTTGACACCTCTTGCGCGCATGCGGCTCCGCCATTGGCCTTCATATTGGTGGAGCCACATTTATTGAATTTCTTTCCGGAATTGTATTGTGTATATAGGTGAAGTATTTTTTTATGTGTTTATATATAATTAAGATGATATTACAAGAGTATTTTTGCATAAAATATGTCATCATACTCTCATAGAAAAGCGTATTGTGGATCCCTAAAGTATTTGGGCCATAGATAAGTATGGGTCGGGAGAAATTAAAAAATAGTCAGATTTACAAGTGGTCATTCAAAAATAGTAACAGTTATTAGCTACGGCTGAAAGTAATTCCAAGCCAATTGATGCTAAATCAACAGGAAAAGTACATAGTGGAAGTCCTAAGATACTGGGGATTGAAGCTGAAATGGGTGGAGATAATTGTAAAACAAGGGCAGACGAGGTGCAAAGAAAAACTGAACTGAACCCTACTAATTCTGGCATACAATCATGGGCTAGTGTGGTTACTGGTAACAAAATGGCTTCGAGGGGTATGAATCTGCAATTTATAGTGCCGATGATTCACGAAGGAGAAAAAATAGTTCAGCTTGATCCAGAAGACATTGAGAATGAGAAGTGGAGCTCAGCTATAGTCCTATATGTTATTGTAGAATCTCCAACAATAGGAGCCATGGAAAGGTTTCTGGTTTCACAGTGAAAATTTGCAATGAAACCACAAATTTACTACCATAATGAAGATTACTTTGTGATTAGATTCCAGAACTTAGAGGAGAGAAATGAGGTATTGTACTCGGGGCCTCACACTATTAACAACCGACCAGTAATAATGAAAGCATGGACTCCGGATTTCAATCTATACGAGGAAGTTTTAAATACTATTCCATTATGGATTAAGTTACCAAACTTGCCTCTTAATTGTTGGACCATGAAGTCTCTTAGAAAGATTGGTAGTGCGCTTGGCAACCGTATATATGTGGATGACTGTACAACTAGCTCTACTAGAATATCATATGCTAGACTACTTGTGGAGATGGATGTTACAAGACCCTTTCCGAAAAGTGTTAAAGTACAAGATCCTAATGGTAAAGCGTTTGAACAAGAGGTTGCATATGAATGAGAACCGGCTTACTATGTTACTTGCCTAAAAATTGGGCATACTTGTGCTCTTGAAAATAACCAAAAACCCCAAATTCCCCCATGAGAAGAAGAAATGATAGATCTAAGCTAGTTTGGAGGAATAAGGAAACAGGAGTAATAATGAATGTTGCACCTGTTAATGTCCAACCAAAGCAAATGAATAAAGAGAAGGTAGGGGAAGATCTTGGTTTGAAACAGGGAGAGGGATGGCAAATGGTTACACGTAAATCAGCTGCTAAACCTATTAAAACAACCACAACTGAAGAGAGAAGCATTGACAAAAGTAATGGCTTTAATTTTCTGACTGAAACAAAGAATCAACTCGCAAGAACTAGTAGTACTAATGGTAGAGCAGAGTACTATAATCAATGTGTTACTGGTTACTATAAAGGAATTGCTGAAGATGAGAGCTGTAGTAATAGAGGTTTTGAGGGGTTGGCAAGTTCTTTATTCATTCCAACATGAATTTAGTTACATGGAACGTGCGAGGGGTGAATAAGGCATACAAGCAGAAGGAGTTGAAAGTAGCTATTAAGAAGAATAAAATGGATCTACTTGCCATCCTAGAACATAGAGTAGCAGCACAAAATGAGACAAAGATAATCCAAAAAATAGTTCCCGGATGGAAATGGATATCGAACTATAGTATGAATAATAAAGGGAGAACTGGTTAGTTTGGGATCCTAGAGTTTTGGAGGTTACATTAATTGAAATGGATGCACAATATATACATGGTCAAGTAAGAATCTTTGAATTGAAGCTTGAATTTGCTTTTACTGCTATATATGGGCTTCACACAATACAAGACACAAGAAGCTTATGGGGTAAACTCCAGATATTGGTAAATTCACAACAGGGACCATGGATTGCCATGGATAATTTCAATGTTGTGCTGAATCAGGAGGACAGATTACATGGGACACAAATTCAAGATTATGAAACAATGGACTTTAGGGAGTTCATGGTGGATAATGGCTTGGTAGAACTGCAAACTATCGGTAGGGATTATACTTGGACAAATAACCATACTTTTAGCAGGATCGACAGAGCTATAGTAAGTGCAGCATGGATGAATAATATGACAACATTGATAGTCTAGATATTAGAGCCACATATTTCTAATCACTCTCCTTTGAGGATCAACTTTGCTGGACAAATCGATAGAGGAGGAAAACCATTTAGGTTTTTCAATTGCATAGCCGAGCATAAATAATTTTTACAATAGTAGAGGAAGGTTGGCATACATATACTGAAGGAAACCACATGAAAAAAGTGTGAAATAAGCTGAAACGGATTAAACAAGGGTTGAAGAAACTCAATTTTGAACAAATTCATGGAGTGGATAGAAGGCTGAAACAAATAAGAAAACAGTTGAATAAAGTTCAGGAGAAGCTGAGACAATATATTTAGGATGATATCTTAATTGAAGAAGAAAAAGTGCTCAAGAAACAATTAGAGAAATGGGGAGTGATTGAAGAAAGCATCTACAGGCAGAAGTCTAGAGTTAAATGGTTAAAGGAAGGTGATTCAAACTCGGTTTATTTATTTACAAATATGAAGAGTAGATATTCCCAAAATTACATTAGAAGTTTGACAAACACTCAAGGAGATATAATTCATTCTGAAGCAGAAATAAAAGACGAAGTCATAGAATTTTACAAAAAGCTATTCGGGACAGCAACTTCTACATTACCTGCTATTAATCCTATTATCATGAAACAAGGTCCTGAACTGAATAGGAAACAATAGAGGGATTTGATCAGGCCAATTACCAGAGATGAAGTCTACCATGCTCTATTGGATATAGATGATATGAAAGCCCCTGGCTGTGATGGATTAAATGCTTTCTTCTTTAAAAAAGCATGAATAATTATAGGGGATGAGGTTACAGAAGTTGTCTTAGATTTCTTCAAGACTGATACTATGTTTAGAGTTGTGAATTGCACTTCAGTAACACTGATTCGAAAGGTAAAAAATCTAGCATCCATAGCCTATTTCATGTTGCACTACAGTATACAAACTCATTTCTAAGATCTTAACAAAGAGGCTACAGACAGTTATAAACGATTTGGTGGACGATTGCCAGTCGGCTTTTGTGCCAGGCAGGATGATCACAGATAATATAATACTTATCCATGAATTGGTTAAGTGTTACGGAAGAAAAGGAATTTCACCAAGATGCACAATAAAATTGGATATGCAAAAGGCGTACGATTTTCTTGAGTGGGTATTTCTAGAACAAATTCTAATTGGTATGGCATTCTCGGATATGTTCGTAAAATGGGTTATAAGCTGTGTCAATACAGTGTCTTATTCTATCCTATTGAATGGAAAACCAACACCACCTTTTGATGCCAGGAGAGGACTAAGACAAGGAGATCCTTTGTCGTCATTTCTCTTTGAATTAGCAATGGAATGCCTAACCAGAAACCTGAAGACCTTAAGGAAAATACCAGATTTCAACTATCACCCCATATGTGACAAAATGCAAATAATGCAGCTTGGGTTTGCCGATGATCTTCTATTGTTTTGCAGGGGTGATAAGGGATCAATAAAATTATTATATGACTGTTTTCTGCAATTTTCCCATGCCTCAGGTTTAACAGTCAACAAGCATAAAAGTTCCATCTTCTTTGGTGGAGTTTCTGATGATGAGAAGAAGGAAATTATGAAAGTCTTGGGAATCCCTAAAGATGAACTACCAGTAAGATATCTAGGAGTGCCCCTCAGTACTAAAAGATTATTAGTTTCACAATGTCAACCTTTAGTAGACAGAATGGTAGGAAGAATCACTTCATGGACTTCAAATTTCTGTCCTATGCGGGAAGGCTACAACTAATAAAAAGTATTCTTTTCTCTATGCAAACATTTTGGTGCCAGATAGTTATCATGCCAAAAAAGATCATACAATAAATTGTAGCGGTGTGTAAAAGATTTCTCTGGACAGGGGGAAACGAGATAACCAGGAAGACATTAGTTTCATGGGACAAAGTCTGCTATCCCAAATCAGTTGGAGGTTTTAATGTGATTGATATCCATATATGGAATAGGGCTGCTATATGCAAACACTTATGGGATTTATGCAAGAAAAAAGAGATTATGGATCAAGTGGGTCCATAACTACTATGTGAAGAGGAATCATTTGTGGGAGATTAAACCTAGAAATGCTTCTTGGATGGTGAGCAAGGTGTTTAAGGCAATGAAGACTGTTGAAGCGGTTGGCTATACATATGAAGATCTGATGGATGTTACTCAGTTCTCAATTAAGAAGTTCTATCACAGGTTAAGAGGTGACTTCCACAAGATTAGCTGGAGAAGACTAGTGTGTAATAATCCTGGATACAACAAATGGACTTTTATCTTGCAACTGGTAGCTCTTGGGAGAATATATACGAAGGACATACTACTTAAGTGGGGTGTAGTAACAAACTTAGAGTGTCCTCTATGCAACACTGAAGATGAATCCATAGAACATCTGTTCTTCAGCTGCAAGTTCTCTGCAGAATTATGGATCAAACTGCTCAACTAGCAAGGCATCAACAGATTACCTATGAGATGGAGTCAAGAAGTTAACTGGGCAATCAATCATGTTAAAGGAAAAATGTCAAAGCTGGTATATTTAGGATGGTGATGGTTGATTGTATCTACTATCTGTGGCAAGAGAGGAACCAAAGGACTTTCTTGGGCAAAGAAAGAAGTGTTGCAGGCCTCTGTAAATTTCTAGTACAAGACATACATGGAAGAGGACAATGGAATAGTAAGATAGCTGGAGTTTTGAGAAATATGAACTATTACCCCTAGGTTTGTTTGGAAACATGTTGTGAAAAGGGATGTGGGGAGGTTAAGGAGCTAGTTGTGCTAAAGTTGGGGCTGTCCAACTTTAGGGGTTTTGATTTGTTTGTACATATTTTTCCCTTGGTAAATAAAATTTGACTAATTACCAAAAAAAAAAAAATAGTAACAGTTTCAAAAGTAATCGAGATTTAGCCACTTGTTATGTAAAGATAAATCTGAACGAAAACACTCTTCAAAATCCGAAAAAATTATCCAGTGTAATATACTGAATTTCCAATATAATATACTGGAACTCCAGTATGTTTATAATATAAATATACTTGAGTTCCAGTATAATATACAGGTCCAGCATAATATACTGAAACTTTTCGTGTGTTAGAGTTCCAGCATAATATGCTGGAAGTTCATACACAGGTGCATCGATCTGCAGTATATTATGCTAGAACTTTCCGTGTTACAGCAAAATAGTGGCTATTTTTTAATGACTTTACAAACACTGCCTATTTTTGAATAACCAGTTCGAAAACTGGCTAGCTGATGATATGCTATAATTGCGTATTTTAGTCGCTTATTACACTCTAATTTATTGCACTTTAATTGAGTTTGAGCTTTAATCGCTAATGTTCTTTACTAATTGTGTATGTTCTGCCTTGTAGGTAGGGGTGTTCATAAAAATCCGAAAACCCAAACCAAACCGACCGAAAAAATTGATTGTGAGCACCTAATTTTTGCCTCACATAAAAACGACTCCTAAAAGTAGGCCAAAAATAATTTTAATTTATTTTTAGGAATTTTTCTTTATTTAGTTTCATTCCATGCATTTTTAATATTTTAAAATCATAGAAAAATTATAAAAAATTATCACGTTTTAATTTCATGTCATCTTAGGTTCATTTGCATGTAAGAATTAATTTCATTGAGCAAAAATCACAAAAAATTATCATTTTTTACATATTTAGATTTTAGTCTTTAAAATTAGCATTTTTCTTTAGTTTTAAGTTAACTAGTTATTTTATAATGTTAGAAATAGATAAAGAATTTAATATATTAATTTGGGATTTTAATTAATTTAATTAGAGGTTAAAATCAAAGAAAAGAAAACAAAACAAAAAAAGGGAAGGAAAATGGGAAGAATATTGTTAAAATAGCACGGTATAGCCAGTTTTCAGACTGGTCATTCAAAAATAGCCACCGTTTACGAAGTCAATGAAAAATAGCCACTATTTTGCTGCAACAGAGACCGGTCCCGCATAATATACGGGAGTTCAGTGTATCTGTGTACGAACTCCAGCATATTATGCTGGACTGGTATACTTTGCTGAGTCCTGTATAATATACGGGAGACTGGAGCACCGGTGCTCCAAACTCCAGTATATTATACTGGACATTTATACTTGTTGGAACTCCAGTATATTATGCTGGAGTTCTAGTGTACTTATCCTGGAACTCCCGTATAATATGATGGAGTTCAAGCATACTTATGCTAGAACTCCAGTATAATATAGAGGCGTATTTTCCGGGTTTTGAACAGTGTTTCGCTCAGATTTATCTTTACATGAAAAGTGGCTAAATTTCGATTACTTTTGAAACTGGGCTATTTTTGAATGACCAGTTGTAAATCTGGCTATTTTTAAATTTCTTGGCTTATTTTTAAATTGGGCTAATTCCTAAATGGTACAATTGATTTTTAATCATCCAATCCAAACCAAACCAAACTCCACCCCAGCCCGCGACCCGAACCAGCCCAAGACCCCCCTCTAACCCCTTGCTCTCAAAAACAGAGAACCATCTCCATCTTCGCAAAAAAGAACTCAGTCGCACCTCATCTGCAGAAAACACACTCTCATATTCAGAGAATTCATTCATCTCTCACCTGATTCTCACCCATTTCTCACTTCACACACACACACACACACACAATAGCAGCCTGAAATTCAAAACGAAAAAATTCAAAAAAAAACTTAGGTATGGAAATACTGAAAACGATTCATAAGCTGTAGCTATTTAGAGAGCTGTAGTTTTCTCTTGCATTTCTGGGTTTCGAAGTGGATTCAGCTTGGATTTTCTGCTGTTGGTTTCTGTTCCTCCTTCAATTAATAGCTGAACCCCAATTTGAAGTTATTTCTGGCCTTTATTTGGCTATTTTAAAGTCTTGCTACTGCTTTCCAGGTATTAATCACTCTTCTGATTATGTATTCATCATTCGAATCAAATGACAACATGTTCATTTTGGACTGACAGTATGTGAAACGTGAATCATGTTCTTACATGCTAAGTTTAATGGTTTTTTGTTTGCTGATTTGCATATCCTGATTGTTAAGCATGAGTTTTAATAAAAATGAAATTGTGATCCTTATGTTTGATAAAAAGCTGTGTAGTAATGGGTGATGAGAAGAGTTTTGTTCTTGTCTTGTATAGTTGTGACTTACAGATTTAGTCATTAATTGGTCAGGCTGTTATATTTGAAGCCAAAAGTCGGATTGAATGAACTGTGGGATTGGCAGACTTGACTTAAGAGCTGAGCATCTTCTGTTTATGTTTGGACATTGTTATAAATGAACTGTAATTATAGTAAAATTACTTATTCCTTGTTGATTTCATTAAGGATTGTAATTAAAAGGCTTGATTTGAACTCTGTAAGCCGTTGATTGTTGGAAGGGGCTGCCAACAAAGATTTCTCGGAGAACAAGTATAATTACAGTGACATATACTTGCATCACTTGATAATCTTAGTCATGGATCGTTGCTTTACAATGAGATATTCAAGCATCTTTACAATTTGTTGAAGTGAAATCTGCTTTATGTGAATTAGAATTCCCACGTATGTACTTCTTGTTCTCCATATGGTAAAGCAATCTTCATTCTGGCTTTAGCACTTCTTGGCAAGTGAGTTGTTAGTTGTCGACTAGTGAAGCCAGGTTTTTGACATACGTGGTTTCTAATTTCAAGGTTTGGTTCTTTCAATTGATTGGTTATGTCTGGTTCGTCTTGTTTATAATGAAGATAAACACAACTAAAATACAGAATATCTAGATTATAATGGTCTCTAGATTCTCAGTACTTGTTCTCCTGTGTTAGTCAAATTATCTCAGGGATGTTGTGAAAAATGAAAAGGAAATTTGGTCTCCAAGCAATGAATTTCGTAGTTTGCTTTAGGCGCGATTAATAAATCATCGTGACTACAGGTACGGTTCCCGTGCCATAGTCATGATACCTAATTACCAAATTTGGGTGCACATTTCATGTGACCCGATCATAACAACTTCAAACATTAATAAAAATAAACATGTCGTAAATCGCGGGTGCATTTCATGTAGCGTGGTTTGCGATGTGTTCCAAACGGCAAGGGTACGACAATCGTAACTTGTTCAAGAAATAATTCCATAAATCCTAAAAAAACAGTTTAAAATAATTAAAATCGGTAATAAAGTTAAAAATGCATAATAGGTTTAAAACATGTAATTAATCAGATAATAAGCCAATTATTAATAGTTTAAGCGACCGTGCTAGAACCACGGAACGCGGGAATGCCTAACACCTTCTCCCGGGTTAATAGAATTCCTTATCTAGAATTTCTGGTTCGGAGACTTTTTAATAAAGTCGAAATTTTCCTCGATTTGGGATTTAAAATAAACCGGTGACTTGGGACACCCAAATAAACTATTCCAAGTGGCGACTCTGAAATTAAATTAAATAATCCTATTTCGATTAATGTCACTTTAGTTGGAAAAACTCCCTTAATTTCTGTTAGGTAGTTTAAAAACTTTTAAAATTTTACAACAGTAGTACCCCTTCCTTTGTTCGTTTCTTGTGAATGTGTAAGATTTAATTTCTGTTAGGTAGATTTAGGTTCTTTGTCTTTTCTATTAATATGAGATGTTGTAGTATCTGTTATGGCGCAATTTTATAAAGTTATACGATGTTTTACTTTAGGCATTTTTTTTCTTCCATGATTATTTGAATTAGATTCCTTTTACCCATTTTTCTTTTATCTTTCTCTTGTTTTGCATGATCGACGGAGTGCAAAGAGTCCCAATGAGGGATTCAATGTGACTCGACATCGCCGTTGGAATAAGAACTTGCATCTCTTCTTCATTCCTCTTCACTATTTCGCTCGCTCTCCTGAAACACAATCGAACAGAGAAATCGAGGAGTTGCGAGAGAAAATAGCGGATATTCCCTTTCATAACTTGCTGATTAACCTTGCCTTATACTTTATGTGTTTTGACTACTAATATGTTATTTGTATTTGTTTACGTTCCGTGTGTGATGATTTAAGTATAGCATATTTGTGGTTTTTTAATTTTCTTGCATATATAGCTTTAGAGAATATTAATGTTAGATCATGAAATTAAAGGATTAAAGTAGCATTTTAAAGGACTTAAAAACTAGACCTTTCACTTGAAGTCAGTCAAGTTTACATCCATCTTCACCAGAAATGGTTTTTCCTATTACGTTTCCAAGTGAAGATATAATGATGTTTCCAAGTGAAGATATAATGACGTTTTCAAATCACGTTTCTTTACGTCTTGACCTACTTTAATCGAAAATATTTGTAAAATACACGTCCAAATCAGTTTTTCTTTCAAAGTGCACTAACAAATCTCAACATGATTTTTTGGAGTTTAGACAACGAATCTGTATCCTTTAAATGACTCTCAACACTCAATATTCAGCCTTAATTAATTTAAGTTCGGTCGGTTAACCATTTAAAATGGATCTTAAAGGGTGCTTTAAAAACCTTCGCTTTAAATTAATTGAACCCTTACCTAGAACCTTTAGGTTAAGTAGACCATTAACAAAGTTATTCTTAATTACTTTAATCAACATTAGGTGTCCTAATTCACCATAATTAATTAGGTGGCGACTCTTTAACTTCAATCAAATTTGAAATTGCCCATATGTTGTACCTTATTTTAACCAGTTTAAAATGGTCTATAACAATGTGAAGTTGGACGGATAGTCCCAACACCTGAAAGTATAAAGTCAATGGAGGTATAAATGTGTTCTTGTGTGAAAAGTTCAAGTCGATAGACATAAAGACGACTTGTGGCACAAGAAAATTAGTAAATATCCTCACATTGACTATATGGATATAGTCATTTCAGGTTTTAATCTGGCAATACATGAAAAACTTGATATGCGTATAATGGAAATCATTGAAGGATTTAATTGCTCTGAAGCATATTAAGGTTTCTAAGAAATTTATTAAATAAAGTTTCAAAAATCCTTATACGGATTGAAACAATCAGGGTGTATGTGGTATAATCGTTTGAGTGAGTACCTGTTGAAAGAAGGGTACAAGAATGATTGAATTTGTCCTTGTGTTTTTATAAAAAGATCTAGATCTGAATTTGTTATAATCGCCATGTATGTTGATGATTAAATATCATTGGAACTCCGGGGGAGCTTACTAAAGCATTAGACTGTTTAAAAGATAGAGTTTGAAATGAAAGATCTTGAAAAGATAAAAGTTTGTCTTAGCCTACAAATTGAATATATGAAAGATGGAATTTTTTCCATCAATCAACATACACTGAAAAGATTTTAAAGCGATTCTATGTGGATAAAGCACATCCATTGAGTATCCCGATAGTTGTGATATCGTTCGATATAAATAAAGATCCTTCTTGGTCCTGAAGTGTCATATCTTAGTGCAATTGGTGCAATGATATATCTTGCTAACACTACAAAGCCTAATATAATTTTTCAGCTAATGTCTTAGCAAGATATTGCTCTGCTCCTACAATGAGATATTGGAATGGAATCAAACACGTATTGCGGTATCTAAAAGGGACTACCGATATGAGCTTATTTTATGGCGATGATTGCAATCCCGATCTTGTTGGTTATGCCGATACTGGGTATTTATCTGACCATTGAGATAGAATACTTTGAGACTAGTAGTTAATATATATATTCGTGCAATGGAATTGTTATTGCGCTACGAAAAATAACATAGAGCGGGGCAGTTTAAAGTGAAATTATCGCCCATACCCGGCTCGCTGCCGTCAGCCCGAAAAGTTGCGAGGGAAATTGAAATCGTTCAAATCCCCCAAAATTCCCCTCTCCCCCTTTTTATTTTCCCACTTCACTTCTCCTCTTCCCCAAAACTCCCCCCTACCCCACCGGAAACATCACTTCTACGTGGCTCAACCTCTCTCTGAAAGCCGCAAATTTTCCTCTTATTGGATTTAGGGCAATCGCTGATGATTCGGAACTTGTACGATTCTTGGGTTTTGATTAAATCTCAGGTAAATCGCTATTGTTTCACTGCCCTAAATGCTAAATCAAATGAATTCAATAAAAAGCTTATAAAAGATGTATATTACGATATATTAACATCACTTGTGTGATTTTACTGATTATAATATTTGTTGACCATTTTTTTGGTATCTGATTTCTGTGTTTTTCTTTTTGATTAGTGATATCTGAAGAAGCTATTTGTTAGTTAAAGTTAGAGAAGATGGCGAAGGTTGCTGCTGTGGGTCCCGTACATCCATCAAATGCACTTAAATTTGGTGTGGGTGGTGGTTCTAAGGTCACTGCCACCACAGTGAAACGAAAAACTCCATCTGAGTTACGCGTGAGTACCTCTTTTCCCGATTTATTTTTAGTCAGCTTTTTAAATATGAAAGTAGAATTCTTTATGGCTATATGTGTAATTTAAATGAGATGAACATAAGAATGAGAGATTATGTGATTACTTTGTGGGTGAAGAGAGCATTTGTTAGTTAGGCCTTGTATGTAAAACTTCACTCACTTGTCCATCAATTGGGCCTTGTATGAGATCATTATCTCTATGTATTTAGAAATAATTTAATTTTAAACTTTTCATTTTACCTTTAATGTGATGAGTTAGCCACACAAATATTTATGCCTTGTTTTAGTTCACAAGTTTCAAAAGTATGTCTTTAAACTCTGTGCCTAGTCAAACTAATCACATAAAATGGGACAAATGGAGTGGTTAGTAACCTCTTTACCTGTATTAAAACCAAGATTTTAACTTATATTCTCTTACAATATAAAAAGATTTTTACATTATACTTTTTACATTGCACTTTAACCTACCTATTATAGCAAGTTATTTACTTTATTTTCAAGATACCAGACTAGACTTATTTTTTTTTTTGAATTGGTAACTATTGTATATATTATAAAAATCAGTACATAGGTTGCACTGAAAACCAAATTTACATAGAGAGAATTTATAGATATTCTAATTTGAGACCTAGCAGGATCCTAGTATGTCTATGATTGTCAATGTATCTTCTGTGTACATCTGTTTGCACCAAAAACAAAATAGAAGAATACAATTGAGTTTGATCTTCTGCATTGAATTGCTTCTATCTTCAAAACATCTAGTATTCCTTTCCCTCCAGACTGTCCACCAAATACATGCCGGAACAGTCCTCCATCTATCTCTACTAGTTGCTTCAGCTCCAGCTTCTTCCCAGCTATAAATGACATCTTTAATCCTGTATGGCATTGACCATGAGATACCCCTAAGACTAATAAAGATTTTCCATAGTTGATCTGTAATCTTGCAGTGTAGAAATAGATGGTTGACAGTTTCTGCATTTTCCCCACACAGAAAACATCTTGAACACAGAGAAATTCCCCTTTTTATGAGATTATCCTGGGTTAAAACCGCATCCTTTGCTAGTAGCCAAGTAAAGCAGGCTACCTTGTATGGAATCTTTGTTTTCCATATATGTTTCCAAGGCCATTTGTCTACCTGTTGATTATCATGATTCAAAATCTTATATGCATCCTTCACTCGGTAAATCCCTTTGTTGTACCTCTTCCACCATATTGAATCCAAACCTTCCTGTAGTCCTGTAAATGCTTCCAGCTCTTTGTAGAGGTCAGTTAATCTTGTTATCTCCCAGTCATTCAGCTGTCTTCTTAGAGCTATTTCCCATCCTTGACAACTCCTCATATCAGCGACTGTCTTATGCTGGTTTTGTGCTAAACCGAACATATCTGGGTATCTTTCCTTTAAGCTTCCCATTCCTAGCCAGTTATCATTCCAAAATGATGTATTCCTTCCGTTGTTCACTTTTATGGAGGAATGATTCTTCATTATTGGCCAAAGTTCTCTGATTGATTTCCACACACTTACTCCATATGATGTACTGACTTTTTTTGACACCCAGTTGTTTTCTTCACCATACTTGGCTTTGATCACTTTGGCCCATAAAGATTGGGGTTCTTTAGAGTACTTCCATAGCCATTTAATTCTAAGAGCCTTGCTTTGATTCTTCAAATTCCTTATCCCTAATCCACCTTGTTTTTTATCCATTGTTGTTGTCTTCCAATTGACTAAATGGAAGACCTTTTTCTCCTTATTGCCTTGCCAGAGAAATGTTCTTCGGAGTTTGTCCAATCTCTGTAAAATGCCTGATGGAATTGGGAACAAAGACATCATGTAAGTAGGTAGAGAGTCTAATACTGAGTTGATTAGAACTAGCCTACCCCCCAATGATAGGTACTGCGATTTCCATCTTGACAACTTCTTCTCACACTTTTCTATGACTGAATTCCAGATTTCTTTTGATTTGGATCTTGCACCAAGAGGCATCCCAAGGTAAACAGTTGGTAGGGACCCCACTTCTCCTCCCAATATCTGAGTCAGTTGTCCCATGTTGTTAACTTCATTAATGGGAAAAATATTGTTCTTTCTCCAGTTAATGTGTAATCCTGATACTCCTTCAAATAAAATCAAAATGATCCTTAAGAATCTAAGTTGGTCTTTTTCAGCATCACAGAAGACTAGAGTATCATCAGCATATTGGAGATGTGTGATCTCTAGATTGTTAGCCCCACTCCTGTTTACCTCAAAACCTTTAACCCATCCACTGACTTTAGCCGTTTTGATCATGTTGTTCAATCCTTCCATGGCTATGATGAATAAAAAGGGAGATAGAGGATCACCTTGTCTGAGACCTCTGTGTGAGTGAAAATAGCCTTTAGGACTTCCATTTATGAGAATGGAGAATTTCACGGTAGATATGCAAAATTTCATCCATCTAATCCATTTTTGCCCAAAACCCATTTGTTCTAACATTCTTAGTATGAAGCTCCAATTCACATGATCATAGGCCTTCTCGATATCCAATTTGCATAAGATTCCAGGTTCTTTCTTTTTTATTCTTGAATCCACAGCTTCATTGGCAATCAACACTGCATCAATTATTTGTCTTCCTTTGATGAACGCCATTTGTTGAGCCTCCACAAGTTTCCCAACCACCCTCTTAAGTCTTTCAGTTAAGACTTTTGAGAGCAGTTTGTAGAAGCTCCCTATCAGACTGATCGGTCTGAAATCTCTCAATTCTTTCGCACCTGTCTTCTTTGGAATCAATGCTATATATGTTGCATTGAAGCTTTTCTCAAACATCTCCTGTGCATGGAAGTTGTTAAAAGCCGCCATGATATCTTCCTTCAAAATGTCCCAACACTTTCTGAAAAAAAACCCATTGTGTATCCATCTGGACCTGGAGCCTTGTCACTTGCACACATCTTCAGGCTGCTCAGCACTTCTTGTTCCTCAAAGTTACTCTGTAAAGACTCCCTTTCCGATTCAGAAATGCTTGGAGTATTTTCGAAATTGACTGTTGGTCTCCACTGTTCAGGTTCTGTGTATAGCTCCTTGTAGAATTCAATAATCTCGTTCTCTATTCTTTCTGGATCCTCGATTACTTCATGTCGAATCATTATTTGGTCAATGTTGTTGTTTCTCTTGCGTGCATTTGCAGTCCGATGGAAAAATTTTGTATTCCTATCCCCTTCTTTGAGCCACAAAGCTCTTGATTTTTGTCTCCATGCAAATTCTTCATTCTTGAGTTGCACCTCAATCTCCATTAGAGTAGCTGCTTTCCTGACTGATTCCTCCTCTGTCAACGCTCTTAGTTGTTGCGTTGTCTCAAAATCTGCTAGTTGACTTAGCAATTTTGATTTCTGCAGTCCCAGATTGCCTTCGTAACTTCTGCTCCATCCTTTTAACTTGCCCTTGAGAGCTTTTAACTTGCAAGCTAAAATGTAATCAGGTCTTCCTGAGAATTCAAAAGATCCCCACCACTCTCTAATTCTGTCCTCAAACCTTCCACATTCAGCCACCAATTTTCAAACTTGAAATATGATTTAGCTTGTTCCCACACACCGCAGTCTAGAGCCACAGGTGAATGGTCCGAAATCAGCCTTTGTTGGATAGTTTGCTTGATGTTTCTGAGTCTTACATCCCATTCTTCTGAAATGAGAAATCTATCAATTCTTGAAGCCGCTGTATGATTGTCCCCTTTGAACCAAGTATAGTTTCCTCCTTCAAGTCTAAGATCTATCAGCTCCATATCTTCTATAAAATCCGAAAACTCTACCATCGCTCTGGACCTCCTTGAGCATTCCCGTTTTTCAGAAGAGTACCTTGTAACGTTAAAATCGCCACAAACCGCCCAAGGACCTTCCATCAATCCCCTCACTGCACCAATTTCACTCCATACTTTTTTCCTTTCTATTCTACAATTTGGAGCATACACTCCTGTTATGTGACATTGAAAATTCTGTAGAAGAGCGTCAAACTTGCATGTCAAAGTGTATGCACCAATCTGTAACACCTCCCCTTTCCATACTCTGCAATCCCATAACATCAAAATCCCCCCTCTCGTGCCGCTAGCTTCTAAACTTGCATACCTAACCCATCTACCACCCCATATTTGCCTGACTATTTCCTCGATATCCCCCTCGACTTTTGTTTCTTGCATGCAAATAATGTCTGCCCTCCAATTCTGCACTTGACTTTTTATTATCTCCCTTTTCTTCTTATCATTTAGACCCCTTACATTCCAGGAAATTACTTTGATCCTCATATAGAAATAATTGATAGATCTCTTCCCCTACTCCTTTTCCCGTCACTCTTGAATTTGACATCGAATGAAGTCAAACCTTTTAATTCCAGTGATCCTTTGAATCTTTGTTTCTTCACCTCCAACTCTGACTCCACCCTTCTAACCTGTCTGCAGCTGTCAATTTGCATTAACAATTCCAATGCTTCTTCTTCATGTCCTTGGAAATCTACTCCAAACATTTTCCCCAATTTGATCATATTTTGATGGACCCATATTGTTGCATCCATGTCTTTATCCAATAATGGATTGTGTTGCTGAACTGCTAAAGGATTCACCTCCTCAATTTCCCACTCTTGAATAGGGCTACATTGCTTTAGATGTTCCAAAGTACATCCCACGTGATCATTCCCCATCTTTGAGTTTGTGCTTTGCTCCCCTTCCTTCTGTTTCAATTTAAGCTCTAAACGTTATTTTATTCCTCCATTACACTATCCATATCAGTGCATATGACACACAAGTTTCTTTTTGCTTTTATTTTGAAAGAAACTCTTACAATATAGTTGAAATTAAACGTATTGGTTAAATTTACAATTAAAATTTGACAAAAAACTATCTTTTTTTTTTTTTTGAATTTTGTAAGTAGAACAAATCTCTCACCATGGGCATCCATGAGCGTCTTTCTCTACAACCACCAAATAGGCAAACACCAAACAGGCAAACACTGCACCCTTGTAGCTGGGAGCACCGACAATACCTGAGGCCTGATGCACATGCACCACAATTGAAGGATATTTGGAGAAGTAGTTGAATGAATGTTACTTCTCCAATCTGTACTTGCTTTCAAAAGCAATCCTGCAAACATCCATATCTCTGTTAAGATCATATATTTTGTGAGGAGAAGTTGCTGGAAGGAGATGGGTTCATCTCCAGCCATTACAATGGAGAATAAGGCTGCCTGCATTTGACTTATTGGTGCAGCTGTAACAGGAATTGTGCATGTCATCTGAGATTTTTTATGCGTGTCCAGGGAGGGATAAAGGAATAGAGGGGTGGTAAGAGAAAATGGTTCGGCAACATAATTTGATGAGGAATATCTTCTGGTTTGTGTACGTGTCAGCTGAGGGAGGATGAAGAAGTTAGAGTTGCGTATTGTTTCCAGATTTTTTTTTTTCAGAAAGTCAATCAAAGAGTGTAAACATTTAAGTTTAGCTAGCAAATCAAAGAAAAGGAAAATATAAATGGTCGCTTAAATGATTGAACATTACTTTAATTTGGTGTGCATTCAAACTATTGATAAATGGTTACCTTTTCCTTCCAATTTTAAGCCTAAACTGGAGTGCAATGAAAGTTGAGTAATTGCTTTGGGGTGGTTGTATTCTTACATCAAGTAGGTTCTACTTTCAAAACATGACTAATTTTCTCTTCTCGTGGTATGATCAATTGAGATGCTCACTGAATAATGTAGTAGTGCTAGATGCAAAAGAATGTGCCTTAGCTCATGTCATGTTATCATTTCCCGTCTGATCTTGTGCACATACAATCATACATGCAATATTTATGTTAGTCATGTGAAGATGGTGTGTGATTTTCACATGTATTGCCCTTTTAAAGTACTTTTATTTGTTAATACAAATGGTATATATGGAGGTACGTATTGGCTTTCAACATACGTGAATGACTATTATAGTAAAAGCTCGCTGGGGGCATGCTCTTTGAAGCGTGTAGCATAGGCCCTTGGTGGCTTTGCTTATACGGCACATTGGTGTGGGCACGAGGATGTTAAGGCGTGTGCCTCATCGCCCATAGGCTTTGTCTTGAAGAGTGCACACTAGGCAGTAAATATAATTGCCAAGTGAATTTTATTTGTTAAGGAAGCAATATAAATGAATATGTTGGTGATTAAGAAAACAAACAACATACCCAGTAAAATCCCACATGTTGGTGATTAAGAATAATATAAGAAAGTTAATATATATAGTTAGTCATGAAATGTGACTTAGAAAATTTAAATTGCATCTTTGTAGATCTAGTAAACCTTGGTGCTTTTCTTCACTTTTTCTTTTGACACACTGAATATGACAGGGAGAGCAATTGAAGAGAAAGAATACTACACAACCCGTGGATGAATCATCAGCCCCAATTGGTGGCTCTATGAGGTAATTTTTGTTTCCATTTCTCTTATAACTTTTTAATTGCAACTAACAAAGTCCATCCACTTGTTTGAAAGCAATGGTGTTTTCCCGGGGTCCAAGATATCTGATGTATCGAAGAACCCAAGATATGTCGATACTCGTGTGGATGAGTTATTTCCTGTCAGAAAAAACAGCATCAGGCTAAATTTGATTTCGAGGAAAGAAAATGTCAAGGTTAGTTTACTTATTGTCGCGGTACTTTTATTTGGAATCTATGTAATTCAGCAAATGCTTCGACCGACTTCTTTTTGTGTTTTCCCTCACTACTTAAGTATCTTTATTTCTTCTCTCTGGCAGGAAAGTTTTCCAGCAGAGCAAAGTGGTAGTATTAAAAAATCTTCTGTGCCTTCAGCATTTCCTGCTGAGAATCAACAGCAATTGAAATTGTAATTATGTAGAATAGTATTAAATATTGTAGGAATGTATTCTGCTCATTTAATGATTTTTTCATATATTGTCATTGAAAGCCCAGAATCCTTTCTTCCTTCAACTGTAAGTGGAAAAGATTGTGCAACCAAAACTTGTAGCACAAGTCAAAGGTGCAATGAAAATACCTTCCGCAGCGTCACAGAGCTGTCACTGGGTGGTGTAGATGCACATGGCTTGTCTACTATTGATATGGTACTTACTATTACCAGCATCTATCCTCTTTAATTGCTCTGTATACTTTTTTTTTCAACGCTCTTTATACTTAGATAAAGCTAAGGATTGACCTTTTATCTTCTATTGATAGGATAAAGCCTTAAGAGGACTGGCTACCCATGAGCATCAAGTTGCTTCTGCTAAAATTGCTGAATCCTCTGAACCAGATGGTGGTTCAAGGTCAAAAATTTTCTCCTCAGAACTCCATGTCCCATGTAAGATGACCCCGTTGGATCTGACGATGAAAACTAATATACGAGTTGTGTCTGCATCTTCCATCAACTGGTGAGCGATGACTTGATTGATTTTGTTATATAATGAGTCATTTTAGTATCGACGCATGTCTACATTTATTTGTTGGAAAAACTGTCCATATGCATTGTATTCCTTAGTTGAACTCATAAATGTTGAGCTCGTGTTACAACTTATAAGGAATCTGTTTTCTCTTGGTTTTAGCACGAAAGAATTTGTGCGTCTCTGGAAGTTTATTTTACCACCAATAAGGCAAGATGTTTTGAAATACCCGCAGTCCCGCACTATTTGGATCTGGAGTTATAGAGCTTGTTTATGATATTGCTCTAAGTGTTTTAGGTTTATAATGCAGTATCTGATGCATACAATTTCTTTCCTGAGAGTTTACAAGTTCTCTTAAGTTATCACATGCTAAAGTAATACTTGATGGCATGTCACTTAACTAAACCAAGTGGCATAACCATTTAACAAGTGAGAGATGTACATAACATTTTCTCTGACCAAGTGACCATGCCATGAACTGTGTCCCCAAAAAAAAGACAAGTGTTGCTGCATGTCTTATTACTTTGAATTGTGTTCCTCGGTGTTGTGTTTTTAAGGTTAATTGTGTCTCGTATAATCCTGTAGGTTTCATAGATTGATCAATTGTGGCACCGGCAATGTGGTGGCGAGGTTTACATCCTCGAATTGTTCCACCGGTCAAAAGATGACCTGCTTTTCTGAAATGAATTCTGTTTCCCAAGCAGTTAATCATTGGTCATTGCATTCCTGGATGTATCCGCAGTCTCCTCTACCGCCTTCAGTTATATCAACTTTAACATTGTCTGCTTCAATGGGAGGTATTTGCTGGATTCTTCTGTATAGTCCTACCTTTTGCTTGCTATCTTTCCTCCTGACTGTAGAATTTTTACTTTTAATCCTAGGGCAACTGGACTTTTTAAGCGAAAGGCAGCTAGCATGGCAGGATTCCTTTCGAAGTTTATATTACATGCTTCGGAAGAATGTTTGCAGCATCTTCTACGGTAAGTATCATTTTAATTACCACCTTCATGTGCCACTTATAACTGGCATACAGTTTTTAACTTTTTATTCTCTTCGCATTTCATGAGACTTCACACTTATAAATAGTGGTGATTTAGGATGGACATCTGCAACTTAGAAAAGGGAGAAATGCAATAAATGAATTCTTTATGATATTATTACTTGATTAGGCAATTGGGTCTTACCAGTAGAGACTCTGATATTGGTCTACAAGGAGTTTTTAACACAGACATGTACCTATTTTCAGCCTAGTTATGTTACTTGTAATCATAGAGAAACTATTTGAAGTGATTACGGCAGGCTCTGTTTTACACGGAATCCATGGTTCTACTATCTATTTTTCCCTCCTTTTTCATATGTATTTTCCCTTATTATGTGTTAATGATCATTGTTTAACTTTATTGGTTTTTGGTACTTGTGAGTTGTGATGTTAGTTAACTCCTAGGTCTAAAGGTCTGGTGTTCAGCTTATTGGCTTATACATAGGGGTGGCAAATGGGCGGGTTGTGCTGAATTTGGGCGGGTCAAGATGGGTTTGGTCAATAAATGGGTCATTGCCCAACCCAGCCCCTTTGGGCTAAGATGGGCTGGGTCAAGATGAGCTAAACAATGGGTCATAGCCCAACCCGCCCAACTTGACACATGTTTTAGAACCATGCTCATCTTGCATAAACATAGCCTTTTATACATAACCTGTAATACATCATATGTATAAAAGGTAAATAAATACTAGTATTTTCAGAATCAAAATATATTTTCTTAAATAACAAATTAGTATTTAAAATGTGTAAGTTGAAAAATATTTTGCAGGTGGGGTTGGGGTGAGTGGGTGGTGCAAGAAAACAAAAAAACGGAAAATTAAGAATACAAAAAAAATAAGTAAAATAAATTGTTTTTGAGGGGGTTTGCGGGAGGTGAGGTGGGTGGTGCAGAAAAACGAAAAAACAGAAAATTGAAAATACAAAAAAAAAGAGTAAAATTGGGGCAACTAAGTAAATTTTTAGATAAGTTGGGTTGAGATCCTTTTGTTTTAGGTGAGCTTCATGGGTTGTATTTGGGCTACTTTATGGGTCAGAATGGGCTATAAAAAATAATGGGTTAATTTGGGCTCAGTCCAAATAGCCCCATGAGCTAAAATGTTTGTAGCCCAACCCATTAATCTCTGGCGGGTGGGATGGGTTTGGGCTCAAATTGCCACCCCTACTTATACATACTTGCCTTTAAGAGCTCTACTCTGAGACAATTTAAAAACACATACAAAAGTTCGCATTGCCATGTCCATTGAAGAACTATCCAATGGTGATGTAAATGACAGCCATTGGTACTTGCCTGTCGCTTCTTCCATGATTGTATTTATTTGCCTGACTACCCTTCTTTGCTCCCAAAAGTCCAGAAAGGGTAACACCTGAATTAGATTAGATCTCTTTGGATGAGGTGATATAGAATCTAATTAACATAAAATAAACAATCTGATTTTAATTTTCTGTTGTAATAACTCTGTAAAACTAAATAAAGATGCAATTGTTTGTGGATACAGTTTCTTGGCAGCTTAAAAGTCATTCCCTTTGTTCAATTTTATATTGCACTATTTCCTTATTAGCCTGTTCCAAAATGAATGACTTCCGTCATATAAAATGAAATAGTGGGAATACCTTTTTTTTGCTTCATTGTAGTGATTTGATTCTATGTATTCATGTTCTCTCTCTGTTTTTAACTTTGCAGTCTGCACAGCTCAATTTGTGGTCATGTTCACCAGTTCTTATTCTGAGGAAAACTGCATTTGCAATGCATATATATCTCAGTCAACCCGTGGTTTGAGGTCATTACTCAAAGAACATGTAAGATGATGGCTTGATGGTACTTCTTATTTTGCTTATTTCTTCATGGTATTCTTCAAGCACAGTTCTGTCGTTATCCAGCTCGTTTTGGCCTATTTGGTTTCTGCTGTTACCCTCCTGCAAAGTGCTGATACAATGCTTTTAGTTTGTGATTGTAAAAGTTGATCTTGGATCAGCTCGGGGATGTTCTAATGAGTCACTAAAGTTTCATATACTTGATTAGGTCTAACCTCTACAATTTAAGCTCCCCAACAACTAGACTAGTTTTAATGATGTAATGATTTGCAAGTAATGTTAGTTTGGATTTGAATAGCATCTTAAATTGCCTGATAACATTACACAAGTTATGAAACTTGGTACATGCTCCAGTGGAGAAGTTCCATATGTTAGTCCATAAATAGGAGCCGTAAAGCAAAAGGTGTTAAAGACAATATAGCCCCAGGACTTTAAGTGAGAAGCAAATGCATGGTGTGTAAATATTGCATCACGTAACCTCTATCTGTTGAAAATGTGTTAAAAAGATAGGAAATAAGTTTTTTTTTCCTTTTCTAAAAGCATGAAGCTGGCATTCTAGCTCAGTATATTACTACAGTATAACAAGTGACAAAAGTTGGTGCCAAGTCTTTAGGAGCAAGATAGAATAACTGATCAGTGGAGTGAATACAAAGATGGACTCTTTGGCTTTCCACAGCCATTTGAGTCAAGCAAATAAAGTTGGGCAAAACTATTTGAAATTGAAGTTGGAAAATAAATTATTCGACATACAAGTCCAGGGCACAACTTCAACTGTTTTTTTGAAACTGGCCAAGCTCAAAGAGAGTGCTTGTGAGTTACAAGATCTAAGACACCCCATAGAAAAAGAAAAAGAAGGGATTGTGACTGTACAAAAAAGAAAGTCTACTTCCGTAGAGAGTTTATGAACTCTCTTCATCCTGAATGTTGTGCCAAAAAACGCAAAAAATTAATGATTTGAGTTGTCTTTTTAGAAGGCATCTCTTGTACAAAAGTGCGACATTGAACTTCCATATACTTGCATAAAAAAGAAGGATTAGGAAACACTATCAGCTATAGCAGTAAAGAAGGATGATTAGGATTTGACTCCTGGTTTCATTGTCTCCTGTATGTGCTATCTAATATCACTCAAGTGGTGATGCTAAAGTGCTGAATGGGCATGCATTTTAGCTGTGTGATTATGCATTTTGTTGCATATGTAATTTGTTAAGCTGATTATGTGTTACAATCTTTTGTGGTGGTAGGATGTTTCTTTTTCTATGCCGCTTTGCCGCTCAAAATTGGAGGAACTTAGTACAGAAGAGCTGCTTGAGCTTTCAGAGATTGAGAAACAAAATCTGGGCCAGGTAATTTGTCATGTAGTTGAGACTCACGTGGAAAAAAATCCGGGAGAGAAATTTGCTTACAAATCTTTGTATTAATGATGTCAGATTCTTTGACTTACTTGTCAATGCCTAGTTTTAAGAAAGGGAGAATTGTACAAAGTATTAAAAAGGGCAGCCCAGTGCACAAAGTATCCCGCGTTCACGCAGGGTCCGAGGAAGGCTGCACCCTAAGGAGGTGTGATGTAGGCAGCCTGCCCTGATGCAAGCATCAGTGACTGATTCCACGACTTGAACCCGTGATCAATAGGTCACACAGAGACAACTTGACCGTTGCTTCAAGGCTTCCCTTCAATTGTCCAAAGTATTGAGTGTTTTTTTCATGTTATGTCTGAGTTTCCTTTGCCTTAATGAACTTAAACTTTCTCAATGTGGAAATTTTGGAGTAATTATAGTGATGTATAAAATTACTTTACTGCTTGCTAGAAGAACTGTCGCGGTGTATTCAAATATTGGATTATTCAGTTTCCCCTTTTACCATGAAAAACTTTTTTATTGTTGAAGTATGTCAACTGCTTCCTTTAACAGCTTAAACTGCCAGAGACGAGACACTTTATAGTTCACAACATTGTCCCCCTGCTCCACCCAAATATTTTTTGATTTTTTTTCCTTGGGCCACACACATGGAAATATTTCATTTATAGGTTATGGTAGGCTGAACTAAGGACCTTTGCTTGCTTAATATGTTGAAGTGTGTGAATAACCTGATTTAAAAGCTTAAGTTGTAGAGGGGACATCCTTATTTATTTGTTGGTTTATAATAATTTTTTTTCCAACTGGTGAGTTTAATGTTTTATGCAGACTAGGCGGCGGGGTGCAATGTCTGATGTGGATAACCGGCCCCAATCTCTGCTGGCATTCACTGGAAATGAGAATGTTCATTCTTTATATGATTTTCTACTGAACTATAGGTAAGCTCATAGTTAATAAAAAAGTTTAGTTGTCTTCATTCCATATCCTCCCTTCCATCATATTATGCCACAGTTTTGATATTCAATTCTCTAAACTACATAGCATTTTGTCAAATTTTCAGATATTTCTTAACTTCTCTAACTGGTGTGGACGTCCCTGCGTTGTATTCACGTATCCCATTTGAGAATGCTGCATTCACTGCCCCTGAGGTTGGTTTAAGACTTATGCATAATCTTGTTTCTTCAATTTGATTGTCCGAATAGTTGGGTTAAAGCCATGACCTTTGGGGTCGTTCTTATGGAGATGAGATAGTACACGATTATAAGACAATTATAGTATGAGTAGTAAGCAAATACATGGATTGTAACCGGATATACATTTGCAGTTGTGTGTTTGCTTGATTGTGATGAAGACTTTAACGGAGGGCTCAATATAACACTGTTCTTGGTTTGCCCTTCAATGAACATTTTCTTCCTCCCAATCTTCACCCAAGATTGGAGTCTCTCACCTTATATCCAAAGGATAATTTCGGCATTTAGGGGCCAATATGGTTAACCGATCAAAAAAGAAAGATAACAATCCCAATATGCTCTTTTTTTAAAATTTTAATTTTGTAAATAGTAACTCCCATATTAGCAATTTCATTTTCCCTAAGATAATAAAATGTACACACGTTATCATTTGTTGTATTGTTGATAGATCTATCTTGTTTATCTTATGCTTTTAGATAATGTGTAGCCACTTAATTCAACAGGAATACTGTAAAAGTTTTTTTTTTTAACATGCCAATGATTGTGCCTGTACTTGCCTCAGTGTGGCTTTATGCTTCATAAGCTGTCTTCCTCTGTTAGGCGTTTAAACATAAGCTATCAGATTTGTGGCACTCCCCTAAAACTAGTAATAATAAATGGGTTTGTGAAATACAAAACAAACTCGTTTCTTAGTTTGAACTTGGAAAAAAAAAATAGAGCATGACAGTCTATTCTAGAGTTCAGAATTTGCCACTGTGGGATATGCAGCTATAGAAAATTTGAGGGCTACACCTGCTGACCAGTAGTATAACAGCGGCACATTTTTCTAATAGTGGAGGCTTAAAGTAAATAAGTTACTGCACTTCATTAAGTGTCACTCCCGATGTGGGGCTTATTATATCATATCAATTTCCAGTAAGATACACCCATGATATGTCCAGGATGCCCTATCTTGTTAGTTTCCTTATTTGTCAATTTATATTGGATACAAGTACCTTAAGAAAAGATGCTTGCGGCAGAACAAAGCATCACTTGTCTAAGTGTTTGACTGTGAATATAGATATCAGATACTATTTTCTTTGGCTAAATAAATGGATGAACTATATCTATGCTTGTACATAAGATATGTAATTGAAGGTGGCATGTCGCAGTCTGCTTGATATTTGAATGTTTGTTAAATTTGATCTGTTCGTTCATAGTTGAGACCTTAAATCTGTTTTAATCTTTGAGGCAGTTGAGTTTAACTAAAAATTTGCTGAATAAAACACGCAAAGACTTGCTCTTACTTTGTGATACAGGCACACATGCACGACACACTCTTTCATTTTTACAAAAACTGTTAGTGATCTAGCTCTTTTATATGCCATAAGCTATTATCTACCTATGTTTTTTTATAATAGAGAGGCTAGGCTCGATGGACGTTCACAAAGCATTATCTGCACCTGCTTTCTTACTATCCCAAAAGATCTTGCTTTCCACTCTTGACTAATAAGAGTAATGTCTTTTTATAAAAGATAATTTCTCAATATACTGAGTCTTAAGCTGATTATTACGTATTACGCTACAAAAAATAATCTCTAAATATCTTCAGTTGAGAGCTTGTTATTGCATTATCAATGTGTTCTGTCTTAAGCTGATTATAGTGTTATCCAGAATGCAAATAGATATCACTATACCTACTCTGCAGGTCAGATGCAAGGAGGTCAGGAGAATTGATCAGGTAGCTTTTCAAGGAATGGAGTCAAATGTGCCTTGTGAGCATAATCAGCAACCATCTTCTGGGATGTGCTATAGTGTTGAAATTAAGGGTCGATACCTTGCCCCATGGGTAACCTCTGCTATATGTGATGCTTTCAGCTCTAACAGCACAAGTTTTGAGGCTAGGTATACTGTCTACAAAACACTGTTCACATGGATTATCTAGAATATATTGTTGCATGTAGTGTATTAAAACATGTTCTTTTACTGGTTGGAAGGGGATATTCCTTGGGGTGGTAAGATGTCCCAAGAGAAGTGAATGCTATCAGCAGATGATGCCCCTAAAGTAAGTTTGTAAGATGTTCTAAGAGAAGTGAAACGCTATCAGTAGATGATGCCCCTAAATAGGTGGAAGTGTTCTGCTAAGTTGATAGACGCCAAAAAACTAAAACCGGAAAGTGCTGCTTTGTATTCCTTACTAAAAAAAGTGCTTCTTTATGTTGCATATTTCCAAGAACTTCCAGACTAATATTTTACTTAGGCCGTGGATTTGGTCTAGTGTCTTCAATATAGTGCAAGTGAGAAGATACTCAGAACTGTAGGGTTATTGAGAACTCACCAACTTTCATATTTTGGAACATGAAAAACCTTGAATGTCAGCATTTCATACTTGGTATTTTGGTTACAAAAGATCTACTGAAAGAAAGTTGAAACTTAAATGTTTCAATGTCAAAATCCAACTGGGAGAAATCCTTCAGTAATATGAAAAAACCTGCTAGTATGAAGATAGGTCTACTGTAGTGTCCAAATACTTGGACGATCCAACTTTTGTATTTGTATTCTGTTCAGAAGTTTTAATTTATTTTACTGATGCTGTTTTGTTTTATTTATTTACTTATGTATTCTTTTTTTTCTTTCTTCGTGGTATTTTATGGCTTTGCAGTTTTATCACAGAACCTACTTCGGTTGGCTTGAATACTTGTCTCAGTGTTAGCGGGAAATGTTCTGATCCACAAGTTTCAGCAACTGAAGCCTTGGATAACGGTAGCCTCTGTTTTGGTATCCCAAATACCAAATTGTGTGCCCAGATAAATTCTGCCTTTTTAAAGGGCGTGAAGTACTTTGGCGGTTCATATACTGCTTTTCTTTCACCTGTTTGACATCCTGTGTTGTGACATATTCTGGGTAAATTATAAACTGGCATCTGTTTTTGCTGCAATACATCTTTCTGTTTGTAAAGTTGTTCAGTAATTGTTTGTGAGTGAACTTTATTTTGTCAAATTAATAGGAGGCACGGTTCATCCCTCATTTTTATTTTAAACTAATCTTGCTGTATAGCTGCCTTGAAAGCTAATGCAGCGCATAATTTGCAAAAAGGCTGATGATTAATGCAACTACAAACTTTATGCATGCAATTGCCATTAAAAGTTCATAGTTGTCCGTGTTGGTTCTGGTGATTGGGATTGCTCTACTGCTGTGCATTGCAGTTGATGGCATTTGCTATGCCGTTGTTTCTTGCAAACTTTGCTTAAGAGGTGGCAAAATGGTTAAAGGATATCCATCCATATTATACATCAAAAAATGGGTTGGATAATGAACCATTTAAAAATGGGTTGAATATGGATAAAGAACCATATTATCCACTTAGAAAATGGATAACTAATGTGTTTAACTTTTACATTTGTAAAGTCTCAAATTGGTTTGGAAGACTAGGAATTCTCTTATAAGTGAATATATTTAAGAAGCCATGGATAATAAGGATATCCATATTAATCGCCGGATAAATCCGTTTTTATCCGTTTCAAATACGTATTGGGTCGGAGAATTTATCCATTTTTTACATTACCCGTTTTGAATCATGATCGGGTCGAATCATGTGTCCGTATCGTACATTTTCCTCATTCTATTTTATGAGTTTGCGAGTTATAAGCTTGTAATGCCTGGTTCGAACCAATCTTTAGTTGTTCCATGCGCAATGAAAGGCTGACTTTTCTTATTGTCAAGTAGCTAATTGTAGCTGCAGCACTATATTTTTCTAAAAATCTAGTTTATGTTATAAAATATAACCCAAAATAACAATATAGAACAAGCAAAAACAAACTAAGAGATATAGAGAGAAAGAGAGGAAGAGAGATTCTTATTTCTTCTTCAATTGTGTATTTTTCCTATCTATTACAAGGCCTTTATATAGGCATAAAAAGTGAAGAAAATATGTCATGGAATATGTCATTGAACATACAAATTATGTCATTGAATATGTCATTAAGCATTTTAGCTAAAGATCATGGAAGAAGAGTAGACATCCACCATAATGTGATATTCATCATAACACTCCCCCTTGGATGTCCATAGATAATGTGCCTTGTTAAAAACTCTCTAAAAAAAATATTGGGATGTACATAATTATTTATGATATGCATTGCTTGCTGCCTCATTAAAAACCTTACCAGGAAAACCCAGTGGGACAAAACCTTGGTTAAGGAAAAGAGTGCAGCGTATAGTTACTCCCCCTGATGAAAAATCACTTAATGTCTCGAAGACGACGCATTCCAATCTTATATATCAGCTTTTCAAATATTGAGGTTGGTAATGCCTTAGTGAACAGATCAGCCAAATTATCACTTGAACGAACTTGTTGTACATCTATTTCACCATTCTTCTGAAGATCATGAGTGAAAAAGAATTTTGGTGAAATGTGTTTTGTTCTATCTCCTTTGATATATCCTCCTTTCAATTGAGTTATGCATGCAGCATTGTCTTCATACAATATTGTTGGAATATTCTCTTTCGAAGAAAAACCACATGTTTGCTGAATGTGTTGAGTTATAGATCTTAACCAAACGCATTCTCGACTTGCTTCGTGAATGACTATTATCTCTGCATGATTTGAAGAAGTAGCAACCATAGTTTGTTTTGTCGAACGCCATGATATGGTTGTACCTCCACTTGTAAATAAATAGCCTATCTGAGATCGACCTTTGTGTGGATCAGACAAATATCCTGCATCTGCATAACCAATCAATGATGGCTTGGATTCGTTTGAATAAAATAAACTCATATCAATAGTCCCTTAGAGGTATCTGAATATATGTTTAATACCATTCCAGTGTCTTTGTGTTGGCGAAGTACTAAATCTTGCCAATAAACTTACTGAGAAAGCTATATCTGGTCGGGAATTATTGGCAAGATACATTAATGCCCCAATTGCACTAAGATATGGTACTTCGGCACCAAGAAGCTCTTCATCATTTTCATAAGGTCGGAATGGATCTTTCTTTATATCAAGTGATCTCACAACCATTGGGGTACTCAATGGATGTGCTTTATCCATATAGAATCGCTTTAAAATCTTTTCGGTATATGTTGATTGATGGACAAATATTCCATCTTTCATATACTCAATTTGTAGACCAAGACAAAATTTTGTCTTTCCAAGATCTTTCATTTCAAATTCTTTCTTCAAACAGTCTACTGTTTTTTGAAGCTCCTTAGGAGTTCCAATGATATTTAAATCATCAACATACACAGCGATTATAACAAATTCAGATCCAGACCTTTTTATAAAGACACAAGGACAAATTGGATCATTCTTGTACCCTTCTTTCAACAGGTATTCACTCAGGCGATTGTACCACATACGACCTGATTGTTTCAATCCGTATAAAGATTTCTAAAGCTTTATTGAACAAGTTTCTCGAAAACTTTTATATGCTTCTGGCACTTTAAATCCCTCAGGTACTTTCATAAAAATTTCGTTGTCTAATGATCCATACAAATAGGCTGTAACAACATCCATTAGATGCATATCAAGTTTTTCTTGCACTGTCATATTTATGAGATACCTGAAGGTGATAGCATCCACTACAGGAGAATATGTCTCCATATAATCAATTCCAGGCCTTTGGGAAAACCCTTGTGCCACAAGTCGTGCTTTATATCTAACGACTTCATTTTTATCATTTCGTTTTCGCACAAAACCCCATTTATACCCTACTGGCTTTATGCCTTCAGGTGTTCGAACTATGGGTCCGAAGACTTCACGTTTTCCAAGTGAAGTTAACTCTGCCTGGATAGCGTCTTTCCATTTTGGCCAATCATTTCTCTGTCTACATTCATTGACAGATTTTGGTTCAAGATCCTCATCTTGTTGCATTATTTCAACAGCAGCATTATAAGCAAAAATGTTATCGATAACAACATTATTTCGGTTCCATCTTTTCCCGGTTGAGACGTAACTTATTGATATCTCTTCATTTTCATTATTTTCAGGTACTTGGACCTCCCCTAAGGTCTTATCATTTGTTACGTCTTGGGGCTCTTCTTGAGCCACTACCTTCGTGTTATGTTCACTTTGATCATTTGCTCCTTTTCTTCTTCGAGGATTTTTATCTTTAGAACCGATTGGTCTACCACGTTTCAAGCATGGCTTAGACTCATTTGCTTTAATTAATTGTCCTTCCGGGATATCAACTCGAATTGGTGCATTAGCAGCTGGAATATGTGACTTGGTCACCCTTGGTAGGTCAGTGAATGCATCTGGCAATTGATTTGCAATATTTTGCAAATGAATAATCTTTTGAACCTCTTGTTCACATTGATTTGTTCTAGTATCTAAACGAGACAGTGATAATGCATTCCAATCTATACTCTTTTTCAGCTGCTTATTTTCTCCCCCTAATGTTGGATATACTGATTCATCAAAATGACAATCAGAAAATCTTGCCGTAAATAAATCTCCAGTCATCGGCTCTAGATATTTTATAATTGAAGGAGATTCATATCCAACATATATCCCCAACCTTCTTTGAGGACCCATCTTTGTGCGTTGTGGTGGAGCAATTGGAACATATATCGCACAACCAAAGATCCTAAGATGGGAAATATTTGGCTCCTGACCAAAAGCCAATTGCAATGGGGAGACTTTATGATAACTTGTGGGCCTTATCCGCACAAGTGATGCTGCGTGCAAAATAGCATGACCCCATACTGAAATGGGAAGTTTTGTTCTCATAAGCATTGGTCTAGCAATTAATTGGAGGCGTTTGATCAATGATTCTGCTAGACCATTTTGTGTATGAACATGAGCAACCGGATGCTCAATTGTTATCCCAGTTGAAATACAATAATCATTAAAGGCTTGGGATGTAAACTCACCAGCATTATCAAGACGGATTGTCTTAATTGCATAATCTGGAAACTGTGCTCTTAGCTTTATTATTTGAGCCAACAATCTCGCAAATGCCATATTGCGAGTTGATAGTAAGCACACATGTGACCATCTTGTAGATGCATCTATCAAAACCATATAATATTTGAATGGTCCACATGGAGGGTGAATGGGCCCACATATATCACCTTGTATACGTTCCAGAAATGCAGGGGATTTCATCCTAACTTTAATAGTTGATGGTCTAATAATTAATTTTCCTTGAGAACATGCAGCACAAGAGAATTCCTTAAATTGAAGAATTTTCTGATTCTTCATTGCATGTCCATGTGAATTCTCAATTATTTTACGCATCATATTAGAACCAGGATGGCCCAACCGGTCATGCCAAATAATAAAATTATCTTGATTAGTAAACTTCTTGTTTACTACGGCATGTGTTTCAATCCTGCCAATACTTGTGTAGTATAAGCCGGAGGAAAAAGCGGGTAACATTTCAAGCACATATTTCTTACCGGACGTTATTGTAGTAATATAAAGATATTCAATCTTTTCATCATTTGTAGTCTCAATATGATAGTCATTTTGGCGAATATCTTTGAAACTTAATAAGTTTCTTTGAGATTTACTACAATATAGTGCTTCATCAATAGCCAAATTTGTTCCTCCTGGTAGTAATAAATTGGCTCTTCCAGAACCTTCAATTAATCTTGTACTACCGGATATTGTATTAACATTCGCTTCTTTCATTACCAAATAAGAGAAATATCTCTTATCTTTTAAAATAGTGTGTGTTGTAGCTAATGCTGTATTTTGTCCCGGGCCCGGGCCTTAGTGGGCCTAACGGGCCGGGCCTCGCGGTCCCGGGCTTCGTGGTCCCGGGCTCTGGCGGTCCCGGGCCTGGCGGTCCCGGTCTTCGTGGGCCTAATGGGTGGAACCGGCCCGTGACGGGCCTAAGCCCACATGGTCCTATGCTTAACGGGCCGGGCTCGTGGGCCTAGCGGGCTTTTTTTTTTTTTTTAAAGACAATTTCTTGTAGTATCATGGCTATATTAAAAATATATATGTATATCTAATTATTAAAGTGCTTGACGAAAAAGAAAATAACAAAACAATAGTAAAACACTAAATTGTCATGCATAAATATCACTTCTTGAAGTATATTATATTGTATCTTATGTATATATATTCTCTTATATATTTTATTTTAGTATATGTATTGTATCTTATGTATATATATTCGCATAATAATATATTTTCTTGTAGTATATATATTGTATATTATGTATATATTGTAGCATAATATATTTTCTTGTAGTATATTATATTGTATCTTATGTATATATATTCTCTTATATATTTTCTTATAGTATATATATTGTATTTTATGTATATATATTCGCATAATATATTTTCTTGTAGTATATATATTGTATATTATGTATATATTGTAGCATAATATATTTTCTTGTAGTATATTATATTGTATCTTATGTATATATATTCTCTTATATATTTTCTTGTAGTATATATATTGTATCTTATGTATATATTGTAGCTTATAAATATATTTTCTTGTAGTATATATATTGTATATTATGTATATATTGTAGCATAATATATTTTCTTGTAGTATATTATATTGTATCTTATGTATATATATTCTCTTATATATTTTCTTGTAGTATATATATTGTATCTTATGTATATATTGTAGCTTATAAATATATTTTCTTGTAGTATATATATTGTATATTATGTATATATTGTAGCATAATATATTTTCTTGTAGTATATATATTGTATATTATGTATATATTGTAGCATAATATATTTTCTTGTAGTATATTATATTGTATCTTATGTATATATATTCTCTTATATATTTTCTTGTAGTATATATATTGTATCTTATGTATATATTGTAGCTTATAAATATATTTTCTTGTAGTATATATATTGTATATTATGTATATATTGTAGCATAATATATTTTCTTGTAGTATATATATTGTATATTATGTATATATTGTAGCATAATATATTTTCTTGTAGTATATTATATTGTATCTTATGTATATATATTCTCTTATATATTTTCTTGTAGTATATATATTGTATCTTATGTATATATTGTAGCTTATAAATATATTTTCTTGTAGTATATATATTGTATATTATGTATATATTGTAGCTTATAAATAATTCTAAGTATAGACAAAGAAATATTGCGAAAAGAAGCTCATGGGTAGAAGCAATAAATTTTATTACCAAAAAATGACATATCTTTCTTAGTCATCCTTCCCCCAATGGAATGAGCACAACAAGGTACTAATACCACCATTAGAAGGAAAAAAACTAAGGAAGATGTGCCAAAATACAAGTTACATATTATTCTATGTATTATCTCTAACAAATCTCATAAATCCTTCAAGGTTCGGAGGAGGTTGCGTTGGTGGTGGTGGAAAAGAAGCTTGTTCATCACCACTTCCGGGCGAAGCCGAATCCTCCGTAAGTTCCGCTATCATTTCTTCATAAGCTTCATCTATCGCCGGTTGTGCTTCTGCAATTCCAAAGTTTCTTCTTTCCGAGCGGATCCAATCTCTAAACAATACTGATTTTTCCAAGATATCCCTCATAGACGCTCTATGATCACCTATTTGCAGTCTTGCTTGACTGAAAGCGCTCTCTGATGCAACAGTTGAAGCTTGAATTGATAAAATATCCCGAGTCATCCTTGCAAGAACAGGAAAATGTTTTTCCCTTGCCTTCCACCATTCCAAAAGATCAAAAGAGCCGTCTGGATACTCCTTTTCAAGTCCCTGAGACAAATAAACTTGAAGCTCATTTAGATGTGAAGTTTCATCATAATTTTCACCTTGAGACCCCCTGAACTCCGTCCAAGATTTAAGAGCTTTTAAGCCCGCAACTCTTTTAGAGGATTGTGAGCTAGACGAAGTAGGGGTTGGAATAGTTGGCCTAGCATGCTCTAAGGCAAGTTGATAAGCATTATAAACTGTTTGAGAGTTAATCTTAATTGAAGCTTTTGCATCTGCAAGTGTCGCAATTTCCTCATTTGAAAGATCTAAAGCCTTATAAATATTTGAATACCAAAAATGAGGACCTCCCAATTTCATTGTAGGATTTAGCATTGCAGCAAGACCATAAATAGGAGGGATAGGAAAAAAATATTTTTTAAACTTTTGTTTCATTTCATTTATAGCAAGTTCATAAATATCCCCACCCTCACTAAATTCAACAAACAAATCAGATAGTGCTGCAATATAAACTAAACAGTTTGAAATAGTAGGGTAATATTGCCCAGAAAATGCATTTGTTGCAATTTGAAAATGTTCTAAAAAATCTAAAAGAATTTTAACATTAGTCCAATCTTGAGTGGTAAGCATTTCATCATCATCTTCACCACCTACCCGAGAATTAAACGTTGCATTAATTAGGTTTCTATATTCATATGCTACTACTAAACTTTTGTACATACAATTCCATCTAGTCGGGCAAGGTTTAGGAACCTTTCTTTCTCTAAGGCCATATTCATCACATTTTTTAAAATACTCTCTAAGTCTACTTCTACGGTTTGAATAAAAAAGCCAATTAAGAGCCATTCTAACCTTTTCAATTTCTATGTTTAATATTCGCATACCATCACCGACAATTAAATGATAAATATGACAAATACATCTAACATGGAAAATATTAGTAAATGCAGGATTTAGTGTTGTTGTAAGCATGCCTATAGCACTGGTGTTACTAGAAGCATTATCCATTGAAATTGCCATTATTTTATCGCTAAAGCAAAAATATCTACAAATATCTGCAACAGTGTTAGCTATAAACTTACCTGTGTGACGCGAATTAATTATTCTATATGCAATTATGCGTTTTTGCATTATCCATTCCTCATCTATCCAATGACTTGTAACAGTTAGGTAATCACAATCATTACCACTTCTACCAATATCAGTAGCAATAGAAATCCGATTAGGTATATGAGTAAATAAATAACGCAAATATTGTTCATATTCATGTTTGAATTTATAAATATCACTCTTAACTGTTGCGCGAGGCCAACCTTTATAAGTAGGATTAAACACTCTTCTAATATAATGAACCCAATTAGGATTAGAAGCAAAAGTATAAGGTAAGCACATAACAGTAATCATCTTTGCTAATTCTTCACGATCTCTATTTGGATCGTAATATAAAATACCTCCAGTGACAGTGTTAATTCCTGGTTGAACTAGATTTGAACCTGTACTAGGGTTAACCGCAGAATCTACACTTGTCCCCTCTAGATGCGCTTTCATTTGAAAAAATCTAGCCTTATCTCTAGGGTGTGTTTTTATGTGCCTAGTCAAACTACCTGTGCCGCTACGGTCTCCTACATATTTATGCGACATTAATTTCCCACAAGTTTTACACTTAGCCTTATTTTTTTCTCTTACTTGAGTAAAAAAATTCCAAACTAATGATGTTTCTAAGCGTTTAGCAGGTTCTCTATTAAAAGTAGGAGTTTCTACAGGTGGGTCGACCGGTGCATCACTTGGGTTATTAAGAGGACTAGTAGGTGTATCATCTAAATCCGGTGCTTGAGTTTCATCATTTTCCTCATTATTTTCTAAGATGGTTTCATTAGGATAAAGAGCATTCATAATTTCATCATCTAATCTATCACCTGGTGCAACATTATGATAAAATTCACTATCGGTAAATTGAAAACAAGGGTGATCACTATCAAGAATTACGGAAGGAGGAGGACGTCTAGGTTGGCGACTACTTTCAACTTGCTTATCTTTTCTAGGTCAGGGAGCCGGGGGAAGGGTAGTTGGTTGGCCACTACTTTCACCGGTTTTATCTTTTCCTTTACCAAACATTTTTTTCAAAGTAAATGTCATATTAATTATAATTATGCAAACTAAACCACACAAAAATATATTCTAAAAACGTAAGAGTTGAAACAAGTTTACCGGATTGCCGAACAACTTCTTGAAAATTGAAAATCGTTGAACACTTGAAAACTTCAATTCAACAACTTCACAATTTTTCACGAAATTTCAACAATAAATTAAGTAATTGTAGTAGAGAGATTGAGAGAGATTGAGAGATATTGAGAGATATTGATGAATTGGTGAATAAAAATGAAAGAATGAGGGGGTATTTATAGTTGAGAAATGGGGAAAAGTGTAATTATATAAAGTTTGGGGTTAAAATAAAGTTTGGGGGCCAAATGGCCATTTTTTTAACTTAAAAAACGGTCATATTTTCAGCCCAAACGGCTAGATTTTAAATATGACCGTTGGAGATTTTTTTTTTTTTTTTTTTTGAAAAATAGCCGTTGGGCCCGCCAGGCCCGCCTGCCGCTCCCGGGCTAAACGGTCCCGGGCTCGTGGGCTCAACCATGGAGACCAGCCCGTGACGGGCTCAGGAGGCCCACCAAGACCGGCCCACCCAGGACCGGCCCACCAGGCCCGTTAGGACCGCGGGCCCGGTCCGGTCCGGTTCAGGCCCGGCCCACCGAGCAGCATTAGTTGTAGCACTATCCAAAAGACATATATCATCTTTATTAATCTTGAGTCCAACTGAAGACTGTGGAATTTTCATATTCTTCATAAAAAAGACAAATAATACATCATAAGAAATATGAAAGACAAGCAAAAAAACATTAAGAAATACATTAGAAATATAGAAACTAGCAATACATGATGCATTAGGAAAATACACTCAAGAAAAAATAAACTAGTTGCAAACATAAACATAACAACTTTTATAACTTCATTCCCCAGTAAGATGATTCATTCTTCAGTCAATATCCTCAAAGAAGTCTCCAACTTCTAAATGAGTAATATTTGTTAGGCCTTCAAAATCATCATCTTTATATGCAGGATGTGCCTTAGAATCATATTTATTTGAGGGACCTGCTTCATCATTATTATTTTGAAAGGTCAAGTGTGCCTCCACATTATTTTCTTTTTTCTTGAGGGAGGCTTGATAAAGTTTGACAAAATGTTCTGGCGTACGACAAATGCGCGCCCAATGACCTCTCATACCACATCGGTGACACATACTAGCTTTACCTTTTGAATGATTAATTTGAGAACCCTTATTGTTCTCCAATTTATTTCCACCATAATGACGATAATTGTTTCGCCCCCTGCCACGTCCACGTTTATGACCATGTCCACGACCACGGTAATTATTTTGTTTTCTTTCAAACTTATCATATGTTGCTACAACATTCACTTCCGGAAATGGAGCTGACCCAGTAGGACGGGCTTCATGATTTTTCATTAATAGAGTATTATTCTGCTCAGCCACAAGTAGGCATGTGATTAACTCAGAATATTTCTTAAAACCTTTTTCACAGTATTGTTGTTGTAGCACCACATTTGAAGCGTGAAAAGTAGAAAATGTTTTTCCAATAAGTCCTCATCTGTGATAGTGTCTCCACATAATTTTAATAGAGAACTTACTTTAAAGATAGCAGAATTATACTCACTTACAGTTGTAAAGTCTTGCAACCTTAAATGTATCCACTCATACTGAGCTTTCGGTAATACCGTAAGTTTTAGGTGGTCATATCGATCCTTCAAATTAATCCATAATTCAAGTGGATCTTTTACTGTTAAATATTCAGTTTTTAACCCTTCATGTAAATGATGGCGAAGGAAAATCATGGTCTTCGCTTTATCCTGATTTGATGCTTCATTTCCTTGTATAATCGTATTTCCAAGACTTTTAGCGTCAAGGTGAATTTCAGCATCAAGTACCCATGATAAATAGTTCTTCCCGGTGATGTCAAGTGCCACAAATTCAAGTTTTGATAAATTTGACATAGTGAAAACTATCATAAAAGATGAATAAGTTAGAGAAATAATTATAATAATAAACAATTAATGAAACAAATCGATTAAGGTAAAACAAATGAAAATAAAGTTATATCATGTTAGCAATCTACTATTTCATTTTATTCATGCCATAAAATAGAAACTATATATTATTTCATTTCACTTTATATTATTGATATATATATATATATAGAATTTAACGTTTTATTAGTTGCAGTGACTAGATAATGTATACACTACATACATATGCATACATTTTTTTTAATGGTATTGTGTCAGGTGTGAAAAACAACATGATAAACAAAAATATGAAAAAGGGAACAACAACATGAATGATGTAAATTATCAAAAATTGCAAAGAAAAATTTAGGTTGTAAGAATTAAGCATATGATATATGTACTGCCATAAATAAAATGATTATAATGATACATACCTCAATAAAATATGGCTCAACTTAGCTGGAGTTAAGAATAAAATTAGAGCTTCGTGCTGATAACGTGTTATAAAATATAACCCAAAATAACAATATAGAACAAACAAAAACAAACTAAGAGATATAGAGAGAAAGAGAGGAAGAGAGATTCTTATTTCTTCTTCAATTGTGTATTTTTCCTATCTATTACAAGACCTTTATATAGGCATAAAAAGTGAAGAAAATATGTCATGGAATATGTCATTGAACATACAAATTATGTCATTGAATATGTCATTAAGCATTTTAGCTAAAGATCATGGAAGAAGAGTAGACATCCACCATAATGTGATATTCATCATAACAGTTTAGTGATTTTGGTTTGAAGTCATTCACTGGAAGTGTTTTCCCTTCCTTTATTGCTCTTAATTATGCGGAAATTTGAAACATGAATATTTTCATGTAATTATCAACTGAGTATCAGTTAGCGAAAGAAATTTAGGGTGTGTTTGGTACGAAGGAAAATGTTTTTCATGGTAATTGTTTTCCTAGAAAATGTTTTCATGGAAAATGAGTGGAATGAGTGGTTTTATCACTTATTTTCCCTTGTTTGGTTGGTGAGTAAAAAATATTTTTCGGAAAATATTTTCTATTGTTTGGTTAGAGAGTAGAAAATATTTTTTTATGCAACCCTCCTCCCCCTCCCCCCTCCCCCACCCCTTCCGCAAGTCTCTAAAAATTGACCTTCTTGGATTTATGTTAACGAATATATGGCATGAACTAACACATGTGGATATGGGTTGTAACACCCTCCCCCCCTTAGGAACATTCATCCTCGAATGTAAGGGTTCATGGGGAGTTTAAATCATCGTGGATTCCAATGGAAATTTCCGATCAATTTTCCCCTATAAAATGGTCACTAGCAAAACTTGCAAGCAATTAAGCCCAACATATGGCTTCACAAGGCTACACAAAGCATTATGCATATTTACATTATTTACATATCACCATTGTAAGCACGTGATTTTTGCCCTATATGAGAATTACTCCCAAAATTTCAAAAAAAAAATAAAATAATTTTTTGTTTGTTTGCAATTGTTGTGAATTTTTGTGTTATTTTTCTTGTATTGTTTGCATTTGTCTGTGCATGTTTATTTGCTAAATTAATAAAAAATACAAAAATATGTCGCATTTGCATTTAGGATTTAAGTTTGCAATTATGAGTAATTAAGTTTGTTTTACAAGAATGAAAATTAAAAAGACAGGCATCTTTTACATTTTTAGCCTTTAATGTCCAAATTGTGTGATTGTATTTTAATTGTCATTTCATTTTATATGATAATTGTTGCTAGGAATTAATTAGTATTTTTAATAAGTTAATTTAGTTTGTAACTTAATTTAGAATTTTAGTTTTAGAAAGTAAAAGAAAATAAGCAATAAAAGAGGAAGAAAATCGGATTGGGCCACCTTCTAATTTAAATCAACCATGGCCCAAACCAAATAAACTCCTACCGGGTCGACCCGACCCGGTCTGCCCCATAACCCCAAACAAACACCCCTCACCCCTTCTTCTATTTGGACATTTGTTTTGAAAAAACCGTAAAAAAAAAGAAAACCTAAAGCTACCTGCCCCCCCCCCCCCCCTCTTCTTCTTCTTCTCCAAAACCACCCCCCCTTCACCTCGTCCCAAGCTCCCATGGCTGACCCCAACCCAGCAGACCCCCCTCTCTTCATATTCTTCGTCATATTGTGCTTCACCCACAGTTCGTCGAGCCCCAGCCAGTAGCCATGGACGAACCACCATTTACTCTGTCGACCACTCTTTCTGTTTCACCTTCTTCGTCTTCAACTCCAGCCAAGCATCGAACCACCATGAACGACCCTTCTCCCTCCATCTTCTTCGTCGTCGACCTAGGCTCACGAGCGAACAATCCTTGTCCAGGCCCTCCGCTATTTCCGTCAACTCATCGTCTAACATGAACACCACCCAAACCACCATTGCTGCTGCCCTCCCGTCGAGCTCTAGCAGCCACTGCTGCTGCTTCACCTCAACACACACGCACGCACAGCCTCACAACCAAACACATAGCTGTTGCTGCTTCATCTCATCTCTCATCAAACATCTTCTCAACAAGCACACGCATGGATAGAGCAGCAACAAGAGGTCATTGAAACAAAGTGAGAGATAGACGGAGGAAAAGCGAAGCAGTTCGGTTAAAGTCCGATGAAGTTCTGTCAAGGTCTCGTTTGGTTTTGTTCGAGTTCGTCGTTGTTCATTTCCTGTTAGTTGGTTTAAGTTTCATTTATGTCCGTATTTTGTTTGATATTCTCGGATCTGAAATCAGTATATGTTTGATTCGTTCGTTGTTATCATTTCTTGATTATTTCTTCAGTTTGTTTTATGTTCTTGTTTAGTTTTAATATAGAAGTGTTTAGTTTAATCATGTTGTTAGATTTAATTTAAAGTTTAATTGATTATTGAGTTTAGTGATTTGAATCTACTTGTTTGTTATGTTCAATTTGTTACTGTTATTGAATTTGAAAGTATTTTTGTTGTTAAAAATATTGTTCAGTCAAAAATATTGAGTTTCTAGCCTAAATTTGTTGATGAAATTTGATTAGGAATTGGTTATAGCTGCTGTATTTTGGTTAGATTGATTAGGTGAAATGGTTATAGCTGACGGGCGTAGAATGGTAAAATTGCAGTATTTTCAGGGGTAGAATGGTAAATTGCATGATTTTCAAGGGCATTTTCGGGATTTTAAATGAGTATTAAAAATAATTAATGAGTGTTCTGTCCACTAAGTATTAAGTAATATTAAAATAATATTAAAAAAATACGTAGTGGGGGACAAGACATAATGGTGGGGAATTAATACATTGTTTAATATAGTGGGAGACAAAGCATGCAGTAGTGGGAAATAATGGAATTAATTAAAGAAAAGATATGGGTTAGTGGGAACTAATATATTTGTTTAATATAGTGGGGGACAAAACATTAAGTAGTGGGAAGTTAAAGGGGGATGGGTAGAAGATAGTGGGATTTTAGTTTAAATGCTTCAAGTTTGTAAATAAATAGGGGGATGCTGGACACAAATAAAGGAGGAGGTTTTCTGAATATTAAGGAGAGAGGATTCCGAAAATATTGAAAGGGGAAAGGGGAATTGGCTGAATATTGAGAGAAAAAAATTCGAAAAGATTAAAAGATTTTTGAGGATTCCGAAAATATTGAAAGGATAGAGGAGATTGGTTGAATATTGAGAAAAAAATTTCGAAGGAGATTCGAAAGAGAGAGTAGTATACACACGACATACAATCTGCATACACTGGATATACAGAGGGATCAAGATTTAAGGATTAAACATTAACTGGTCTTTCAATCTAAAAAAGATTCACTTTGTTTCTGCCCGTTGATTGTTGTTGGTGTTTCTGGATTTCATTCGATTTGTTTCCTTGAGTTTGGTTGGTTATTTGCTACTACTTCACTGGTTGTTGCTGGATTTCTGCTCGGTTTTTAAATCTGTTGCTGGGTGTTGCTGTTGTTGTATGCTACTGCATTCCAGCTGATCTTCCTTTTGTTTTGCTTCCAATATCAAGTACACAACTGACACACTGGTTACTGTAAACTGAAACATGAAGCATGAATATTAAATGAAGAGTTGAAGTTCGGAATTTATCTTAGTTATATTCTGAATTTTATTTGTATATATACATTATTTAGCTTTCTCTAATCAGAATCATATAGTTGTTTAATATATATAATGGAACATCCACAGTAGCTTAGTGGACGAACTGCCTATGTATTGCTAAAAAAAATAAAATAAAAATAAATGGTGTAGTAACTCTGTCTAGTTAGTTCGTTATTGTTGGATGATTATCATGTCTCAAAAAGCATGTTAGCTGATTTAGACTATTCTTAAACATCCAACAGTTAACTCATTAAACGAATAGACCGTTTCAGAACTTGTAGGAATATTGTTTAGCTAGATACTATTGGTTAATTTCAGCATGTAAATGGTCTAGGATTAAAATTAGATTGCCAAAGTTTTTTTAAATTTGACAAACTGTGATCATGCCTAGTATAATGTAACTGGGTAGTAACATGTGAATGAGATGGCCCAGGTCCAGTTTTGTGCCATGCACGTTGGGCCTGGGTCCACGTTAGCTAATAGGCTGTCCATATTGTGTTTACATTCTGATTTAACAAATTGCGTTCGGAACCCAACTCTAACAATTCGTAAGCATGTAAATAAATTAGGACCTTTTCTCTTTCATTTTTTAGAGACAAATTTAATAGAAAAAATGTAGGCATTTTAGGATTATCCTTTTAAAAATAAATGAGATGAGCCTCGCCCAATAAAATGCACAAGTTGCGGGGCCCTCAATAAATGGTTAATGTTTGTATAGACTTCGGGATCGGCCGTTTTAGCAAGATTTCATGGCCTTCTCAAAAATAATAATACACTAGTCACTTTAGGCGCGCCCTTAGTAATTTACTTTCTTAAACGCGGGTGTACATTGATGTGACCCAAGTTCAAATCTCAACGGAGCCGAAATATGTCGACGGCCATGGGTACATTGATTGTGACGTGGTTCGAGATATATTTTCACAACGTTGCAATTCACTGTAAAATAATAAAAATAAAAGCGGTAAATAGTTAGAATTTGCACATAAGTTCGTATTTGTATAAAATCAGATAATTAAGCCGAATATAACAGTTGAGCGACTGTGCTAGAACCACGGAACTCGGGAATGCCTAACACCTCCTCCCGGGTTAACAGAATTCCTTATCCGGATTTCTAGTGCGCAGACTGTTAAACAGAGTCATTCTTTTCCTCGATTCGGGATTCAACCGGTGACTTGGGACACCATAAATCTCCCAAGTGGTGACTCTGAAATAAATACATAAATCCCTTTTCGATTGTCCTTTAATTGGAAAAACCTCTCTATCGCGTCCCTTCGCGGGCAGTGCGGGCGAAAAAGGAGGTGTGACAGCTCTGACGACTCTGCTAGGGAACGAACTCAGAATCTCTGGTTCAGGATTCAAGAATTCGAGCTTAGAATAATTGTTATTATTTGGCTTCATTTATCATCTGATATTATTACATGTTTCAGCCTAAATGTGCAAAATGTTACTCTTACCGCTTTGATATTATCTGAACTGTATATATAAACTGCTACGAAATACCTCTCTTCTCTCTCTTGAGGAGTGCACGCTGGTTGTGACTTCTTTCTGTTAGTGTCTTATCCCAAAATAGAACGAGGATTCGGAGGAGTTGCAAAATCGGATGATCTTTTGGTTACCGGTACGCAGTTCCCATCCTCGACTCGAGTTGTCCGCTCGGGTAAGCCAGGTCTAGAACAAACACCCAGGATAAACCTAGTATAACAAAACCTCATGCCGGATCACTAGTAGGAACGCTCATTTGCATCATGTTGCATTTGACTTAGGGGACTCAACACAGGGGTTGGGTCAGTCTAGGACAAGCAACCTGAAATGAAAAAAGATCATCCTGCTGCATCATGTTTGCTTTGCGCATTTATTTGCTTCAGATCTGCATGCAATCGAGAATTTTTGAAAAAAATTGTGAAAAGAGAAAAAGAAAATAGCAGTGTAGGGAGATAACTACTTATTTTTAGAAAAATAAAACCAATGTCCAAGTAGTGTCAAAACCCTGCCGAAAGTTTGAAAAAATAAAAAAAAAATTGTCTTTTTTAGTTTGATTTATTTGAAAAACAAAAGAAAAGAGTCTTGTTTACACGTTTAGTTTATGTTGCCCGAACTACACGGGTCTGATTCTCATCGGATGTGAGATACGTAGGCAAACCTTTTCGGTTCCGGCCCACCATATTCAAAAAATTCAAAAAAATATTTTCCATTACTCGCTTCTTTAGAAAGCCTTTCTTCTAGACCTCAATTTTTTTAATTTTTTTTTAAATACAAAAATATTTCCTTTTAATCTCTCTCAAAATCCGAAATATTTGTTTAAAAATTCAAAAGAAAATTCAAAATTCAATAATATTTTTCTTTTCTTTTGTAGTATTTCTTTCATAAATTCAGAGTAATAGTCCAAAAATATTTCCTTTCTTCTTTAGAAGTTTTTTCGAAATTTCCAAAAAAAAAAGGGAAAAGAAGTTAAAATTTGAAAAATATTTCTTTAGACGTCTTTCTTTTCAAAAAAAAACAAACAAACAAATCGAAATCAAAAAATATTTTCTTTCTTCTTTGTAAGTATTTTATTCGGAAAAAAAATTTATTTTATTTCCTTTTTTCTTAATCGGCCCGAACTACGCCGGTTTGATTTTCACAGGATGTGAGATACGTAGGCAGCCCTCATCGGGTCCACCTCCCCTTTTGCAAAAATAGCAACAAAAAAAATGTGTGTTAAAATTTTAATTTTTGTCATAAATAAGTCGGGTGATGCCTTTTTTTGGCAAATATAGCCGAATGTTCCCGAAAGGGACGCCGAAAGGCTGACTTTGCATAAACGGCCACCTTAGGTCCCTTTTTAGTTTTCCGGTCGATTGACCCAAACAACCTTAAAATCTTCGTCCCTAAGACGCTGAAAGGCCGTGTCTGCAATATTGGGTCTTCTATTTTGAAAAGCAATAAAAAGAGTCATAAATAGGTCGGGTGATGTTGTTTTTGTCAAAAATAGCCGAATGTTCCCGAAAGGGACGCCAGAAGGCTGACTTTGTATAAACAACCACCTTGGGTCATTTTTTAGGATTTTGGCCGGTTAGCTAATGCAGCCTTAAAATCTTTGTCCCCGAGACGCTGAAAGGCCGTGTTTGCAACACCAGGTCTTTTATTTTAATTTGAAAAAAAAAACAAAACAAAGAGTCAGCGGTGAGGTGAATACCGTTTGGATTTTTGGTCAAAATAAGCCGAGCCAGCTTCGGCAGTATCTTAAACCGTTCTTGCCAAGATAGCCTTAGAGTGTCTTTCAGTTGTCGAAAGGCTATTTTCGTAAAAGAACGGACAAGTTTATAAAGTGTCATAAAATTATCCTCCCCGACCTCAAAATTCATGTGAAATTTGGAAGGGGCCACGTTTGCAAAAATAACCGTTTGGTTGCATTTGTCAAACAGGGAAAGGAAACTGGCCGTTTGTTTTTGAGTTTGTAAATCTTTTGATTAGAATATGTGGGTTGTTTGATTTTCGAGTTTGTAGGTCATCTTTAAAGCTTTGAAACCCAGTTTGTTTTATTATGAAAATTGAAAATTCCAAAAAAAAATGTTTCATTGTTGTTACCTTTCATTTTGGCAGAACTACGCCCGGTCTGATTCATGCGGGGACATGATACGTAGGCAATCCACGTAAGATTCGACCACCATTAAAAAGAAAAAAAGGGGAGCACAATTACAAGAAGTCGGAATTACGCACGTAATTGAAGCAAATGCATGATAGAAAGGGTTAACTGCCTAGTTGCATTGCATCCTCAATGTGTGTTTTTTTCCTATCTGTGAAAAACCCTAACGCTAATCGGTTGCTCTCATTTTTGTTCCCTTTTCAATCTTTAGAAAGGTGGTTGGTTGTGGTTCTGAAAGTAACGCTTCCCTGCAACACAAAGGCAGAGAACAACAGAGCTAAGTGGGTTGGTACCGATGCCCGAAAGCGGTTGGTTGAACAGGACCACGGGTTGGTAGAAGAGGTAAAAATGTTGAGACAGCATGTGGCAGACATGTATCAGGCATTGATAACTGGGAAAGCACCACCCCCGCCACCGCCTAGCTTCTTGAACTATGTCCTTACCCAAGCACCCAACACCATAACGGATGATCCCCCATACTCTCCATCTCAACCCACTTATGATAGCTTTCCCAGCCACCCGAGTAGCTCCATCACTCGTCAACGCTACTCCCCTCCTCAACGTTACTTCTCTCCACGAGACTCCCAAAGACATGCTTCATTTTCCAAATACCCAGCTCCACAAAAGGCCTATCCACCCTCACAAGCCTACCGAAAGCCCTCTGGATCAGGTTTCCGGCCCAATCAAGCATTTAAGAATGAGAGGTTGCTGAAACAAGAAAAGGCTCTCACCCCGATCAGAGAATCTTATGCAAGTCTGTTTGAAAGGCTAAAGCATGTTGGCCTGATTGAGCCACTCCCCGGATATACTCCAGATCCACGTGCAAGAAGCTTTGATCCTACTGAACGATGCGCATACCACTCCAATGTCGCAGGGTATAGCATTGAGAGTTGTCGTTCGTTGAAAAGGGAAATAGAAAGAATGATTCACGAAGGAGTGATTACGATCGATGACAGTAATAAAGAGCATGTGAACACTCTTGGGATATTGACTAAAGCTGAAGATGTTGAAGCGGATAGTGGTCTTGGCAATATTGATGCGAAGCTCAGTGGCTAAGATGTCGTGCTTGGTAATTGGGAAGACGCTCCATTCCTTGGTCAGCCGGAGTAGAGTTTTTGGTGGTTCATTTTGGTATCATTTATGTTGTCAGGGTTATTTGCAGGGTTGTAATCTGGACATTGTGTTGTGTCAAACTCTCTTATCTTTCCATTTTTGTCATAGTGGTTTGTTTAGTGTGATCTAGGTTTGTTTTAGGGTTTGTTACAAGGTTGTACCCTAGTTGTTTTGCTTGTTTTGTTATACAAACTTTCACCGCTTGTATAATGCAAATTCCGATCTTTTATTACCTCCAATCATCTTCTTTGTTTAGTTCTTTTATCCTTTTGTTTCGTCAACGCCAATTCTAGTGACATGACATGAATGCACAATTTGGGCCTAATCTTAAGAGTTAATTATAAAGCCATTGGGAGATGATCGGGACACTTAAGGGAAATAGGAACAGCTTGAGATCCTTTGAAGCCCGAATCACGTGAAACTGGGGCAAGTAAAAAAAACCATAAAAGCAAGTTAGCCATATTGCCAAGAGGGCCGTTCATGGTAACGAAAGTGAGAGTATTGCCCAACGGTGCTTTAAAAACGACAAATGAAAAGGCGAATGTCTAGATATGGTTATCGAGTCCGGCACAATCAGAAGATGTGGCGAATGTTTAATTGTTTTGTTTATGCTTGGCATGTTTTGAAGGTTGGAATGACGAAGGCATTTTATTCTGCTATCTAAACACTTTATCCTTCGTTAACCCTTTGAGCCTTATTGGTTTTCTTTCATATCCCTCGTTCAGAATCAGTAGCAACGACTAGAAAACACGAGCATGGAAGATAAAGAAAAAGAAAAAGAAAAAAAAATAGAAACAACAAAACAACAAAAAGAGAAAGGAGAAATTAGAAAAAGAAAGAAAATAAAAGAAAATAATAGGTAAATGAAAAAAATAAAAATAAAGAGGAATTGGAAACTACGTTTGACCTGATTCCTCAAAGAGGATACGTAGGTCCCTCACGGCTCGGTCATAGTGTGCATAGTGTGCATAGTGTGCATAATGTAACATAGTATAACAAAAAATAAAAATCACCAAGCAAGAAACTGGGGCATAAGTTGTGTTTGATGTAAAGAAATCTGGTTCCGAAGGTTGTAAATTTTGAACCAAAATTGATTCGTTTTTTGAGCCGCTAATACCCTTTCTTTCTAGCCCTATCCAAAATCCTACATTACAGTCCAAAGAAAGACCTTCTGATTAGTCTTCAAAAAATGCCAAGTTAGACAAATGAGAGAGTCTTACCGGTGAACACTCTGATCTCCAGCAGAAAAGACTCTGATCCCAGCAGAAAAGAAATATGAGAGAGTCTAGCGGTAACACCCGAGTCCCCAGCTGGAAAGTGATACAAATGAGAGTCTTATCGGTGAAAATCTTCACGGGCACCATAAGGCGATGAAAGCTGAGAGAAAAACTAAAATGAGAGAGGCTTGACAGTGAAAACCCTTCGGGCACTACAAGTCGAATAAAGATTGAGAATCAGATGGAAATCACCAGACGAAAGTTGTGAAAGGCGATTAACGACGGAGGATAAGCCATATGTGCATGTCATGACCATTAGAGTTGGTATCCGCATTTGATAGATTTTTATTTTATAGTTTCCTCATTAGAGAGTCATCTCTTTCCTTTGTCTTTTATTCTGTTCTTTTTTATCTTTCTCCTTTCATAGAAAAAATTCCTCAGTAGAGTCTGTTTAGTCAAAACAAGTGAGAAATGACTTCAAAATCTGTCATCAGCTTTCCAATTATGCAAGACAAGATCTGACTAGTACATGCAAGTGGTATAGTCAGCAAGGAACAAGCGCGAGGCCAGTGTCTAGAAAGATATCCCCCAGCAAGAGGGAATTGACAAAAGGATGGACGAGTGTCAAGAGGGATATCCTTACCGAAATCAAAGGTTATAGACCTCAAGGCCAAGGCCCGTGAACAAATCAAGAAAGAACAACGCGGAGAGCAATGGGCATGATTTGGGAAATTCATATGAGACTAAAAGGTCGGGGAAATGCAGTTTCCGAGCTATGACACAAAAGAAGAGGGATATCCCCAGCAGAAAAGGTTGTTTTCAGTGACACAAATAAACAAAGAAAGTGGTTAATCAATGAACATGCAAGATCTTCAAGTGAAATCAGCTCCCAAACCTCTTAACCATTGATTAAAAACTTTCTTTCTTTAAGATGCACAAACAACGCATAGATGGAGAATGGTTGATGGCATCCCCAGCAGGAGTATCGCAACCAACCACCACGTTAAAATCTCGCCCGCCTGAAGAAAGGAATGACGATTTATTTTCGAAGTTGTTGATTAAGGTCAGGAGCCCGCCTGGAGAATGGAGCTGTTAAAATTTAAGAAAGTTGTTGAGGTCAAGAGCCCCCCTGAAGAACAGAATGACGATTTATTTTCAAAGTTGTTGAGGTCAGGAGCCCCTCTGAAGAACAGAATGGCGATTTATTTTCAAAGTTGTTGAGGTCAGGAGCCCCCATGAAGAACAGAATGGCGATTTATTTTCAAAGTTGTTGAGGTCAGGAACCCCCTGAAGAATAGAATGGCGATTTATTTTTCGAAGTTGTTAAAATCTCGCCCGCCTGAAGAAATGAATGGCGATTTATTTTCGAAGTTGTTGATTGAGGTCAGGATCCCCCCCTGAAGAACAAGAATGGCGATTTATTTTCAAAGTTTTGAAGTTGGGAGCCCGCCCATATAACAGAGGAATACATTTCAGTCTTTAAATTTCAAAATTTTGAAGTTGGGAGCCCGCCCATATAACATAGGAATACATTTCTGTCTTTAAATTTCAAGTTTGGAAGTTGGGAGCCTGCCCATATAACAGAGGAATACATTTCAGTCTTTAAATTTCAAGTTTGGAAGTTGGGAGCCCGCCCATATAACAGAGGAATACATTTCTGTCTTTAAATTTCAAGTTTTGAAGTTGGGAGCCCGCCCATATAACAGAGGAATACATTTCTGTCTTTAAATTTCAAGTTTTGAAGTTGGGAGCCCGCCCATATAACAGAGGAATACATTTCAGTCTTTAAATTTCAAAGTTTTGAAGTTGGGAGCCCGCCCATATAACAGAGCAATACATTTCAGTCTTTAAATTTCAAGTTTTAAAGTTGGGAGCCCGCCCATATAACAGAGGAATACATTCCTGTCTTTAAATTTCATGTTTTGAAGTTGGGAGCCCACCCATATAACAGAGGAATACATTTCAGTCTTTACATTTCAAGTTGAAGAAGTTGGGAGCCCGCCCATATAACAGAGGAATACATTTCAGTTTGTTAAATTTCAAGTTTTGAAGTTGGGAGCCCGCCCATATAACAGAGGAATACATTTCAAGTCAGTAAAGCAGAGGAATACATCCGAAATCCCCAGTAGGAAACAACAAGAATCCCCAGCAGAGGAAGGAAGTCCAAGACTCGATGGAAAAATAATGCGAAGCTCCCGAGAAGGAAATAAGCAGTTTGAGATCGACAGTCAAGGGAGAATACAAGACAAATCAGAAGTAAAGAAATACCCGAGGAGTCACCGAGACATCAAAGCAACAAGAGACACAAGAGCATGGTTGAAGATCTAGATAAGATTTTGTAATTCATAAACTATAGTTTAGTCTAGCTTCTTGTTTTGTTTCAGCATGGTGTAATAAGAAGGTCGACAAACAGTAATAACAACATGCAACAACGGTAACATTGCAGTCCCATGGTAGTCCCAGCTACCAAAACTTCCCGAACTACATTAACCTGATTCCCTTCTAGCCAGAGATATGTAGAAAACCTTTGAAGCAAAGGTTTGGTTAAAATCTTTTTCAAAAAAATGCTTCACACGGAGTACTCGGATGGGCAAAAATCGCTCGTTTTATCTTTGCACGAAAAAATCTTCGTGTTTTCGGACAAAGAGGCGCAGCTGTAAGCACATGATTTTTGCCCTATATGAGAATTACTCCCAAAAATTCCAAAAAAATAAAACAATTTTTTGTTTGTTTGCAATTGTTGTGAATTTTTGTGTTATTTTTCTTGTATTGTTTGCATTTGTCTGTGCATGTTTATTTGATAAATTAATAAAAAATACAAAATATGTCGCATTTGCATTTAAGATTTAAGTTTGCAATTATGAGTAATTAAGTTTGTTTTACAAGAATGAAAATTACAAAGATAGGCATCTTTTGCATTTTTAGCCTTTAATGTCCAAATTGTGTGATTGTATTTTAATTGTCATTTCATTTTATATGATAATTGTTGCTAGGAATTAATTAGTATTTTAATAAGTTAATTTAGTTTGTAACTTAATTTAGAATTTTAGTTTTAGAAATTAAAAGAAAAGAAGCAATAAAAGAGGAAGAAAATTGGATTGGGCCACCTTCTAATTTAAATCAACCATGGCCCAAACCAAATAAACTCCTACCGGGTCGACCCGACCCGGTACGCCCCATAACCCCAAGCAAACACCCCCACCCTTTCTTCCATTTGGACATTTGTTTTGAAAAAACCCTAAAAAAAGAAAACCTAAAGCTACCCCCTTCTCTTCTTCTTCTTCTCCAAAACCACCCCCCTTCCCCTCGTCCCAAGCTCCCATGGATGACCCCAACCCAGCAGACCCCCCCTCTCTTTATCTTCTTCGTCCCCATCACGTCAAGCAGCAACACCTCGTTGCTGCTTCTTCTTCGTCATGTTGCGCTTCACCCACAGTCCGTCGAGCCCCAGCCGGTAGCCATGGACGAACCACCATTTACTTCATCGACCACTCTTTCTGCTTCACCTTCTTCATCTTCAACTCCAGCCAAGCATCGAACCACCATGAACGACCCTTCTCTCATCCATCTTCTTCGTCGTCGACCTAGGCTCACGAGCGAACAATCCTCGTCTAGCCCTCCGCCATTTCCGTCACCTCATCGTCTAACATGAACACTACCCAAACCACCATTGTTGCTGCCCTCCCGTCGAGCTCCAGCAGCCACTGTTGCTGCTTCACCTCAACATACACACACGCACAGCCTCACGACCAAACACATAGTTGTTGTTGCTTCATCTCCTCTCTCGTCAAACATCTGCTCAACACGCATACACACGGATAGAGCAACAATAAGAGGTCATTGAAACAAAGTGAGAGATAGACGGAGGAAAAGCAAAGCAGTCCGGTTAAAGTCCGGCAAAGTTCTGTCAAGGTCTCGTTTAGTTTTGTTCGAGTTCGTCGTTGTTCATTTCCGGTTAGTTGGTTTAAGTTTCATTTCTGTCCGTATTTTGTTTGATATTCTCGGATCTGAAATCAGTATATGTTTTTTTCGTTCGTTGTTATCATTTCTTGATTATTTCTTCAGTTTGTTTTATGTTCTTGTTTAGTTTTAATATAGAAGTGTTTAGTTTAATCATGTTGTTAGATTTAATTTAAAGTTCAATTGATTATTGAGTTTAGTGATTTGAATCTACTTGTTTATTATGTTCAATTTGTTACTGTTATTGAATTTGAAAGTATGTTTGTTGTTATAAATATTGTTCAGTCAAAAATATTGAGTTTCTAGCCTAAATTTGTTGATGAAATTTGATTAGGAATTGGTTATAGCTGTTGTATTTTGGTTAGATTGATTAGGTGAATTGGTTATAGTTGATGGGGGTAGAATGGTAAATTGCAGTATTTTCAGGGGTAGAATGGTAAATTGCAGTATTTTCAAGAACATTTTCGGGATTTTAAATGAGTCTTAAAAATAATTAATGAGTGCTCTGTCCACTAAGTATTAAGTAATATTAAAATAATATTACTAAAATACGTAGTGGGGGACAAGACATAATGGTGGGGAATTAATACATTGTTTAATATAGTGGGGGACAAAGCATGCGGTAGTGGGGAATAATGGAATTAATTAAAGAAAAGATATGGGTTAGTGGGAACTAATGTATTTTTTTAATATAGTGGGGGACAAAACATTAAGTAATGGGAAGTTAAAGGGGGATGGGTAGAAGATAGTGGGATTTTAGTTTAAATGCTTCAAGTTTGTAAATAAATAGGGGGATGCTGGACACAAATAAAGGAGGAGGTTTTCTGAATATTAAGGAGAGAGGATTCCGAAAATATTGAAAGGGGAAAGGGGAATTGGCTGAATATTGAGAGAAAAAAATTCGAAAAGATTAAAAGATTTTTGAGGATTCCGAAAATATTGAAAGGATAGAGGAGATTGGTTGAATATTGAGAAAAAAATTTCGAAGGAGATTCGAAAGAGAGAGTAGTATACACACGACATACAATCTGCATACACTGGATATACAGAGGGATCAAGATTTAAGGATTAAACATTAACTGGTCTTTCAATCTAAAAAAGATTCACTTTGTTTCTGTCCGTTGATTGTTGTTGGTGTTTCTGGATTTTCATTCGATTTGTTTCCTTGAGTTTGGTTGGTTATTTGCTACTACTTCACTAGTTGTTGCTGGATTTTTGCTCGGTTTTTAAATCTGTTGCTGGGTGTTGCTGTTGTTGTATATTACTGTATTCCTGCTGATCTTCCTTTTCTTTTGCTTCCAATATCAGGTACACAACTGACACGCTGGTTACTGTAAACTGAAACATGAAGCATGAAGCATGAATATGAAATGAAGAGTTGAAGTTCAGAATTTATCTTAGTTATATTCTGAATTTTATTTGTATATATACATTATTTAGCTTCCTCTAATCAGAATCATGTAGTTGTTTAATATATATAATGGAACATCCACAGTAGCTTAGTGGACGAACTGTCTATGTATTGCTAAAAAAATAAAAAATAAATAAATGGTGTAGTAACTCTGTCCAGTTAGTCCGTTATTGTTGGATGATTATCATGTCTCAAAAAACATGTTAGCTGATTTAGACTATTCTTAAACATCCAACAGTTAGCTCATTAAACGAATAGACCGTTTCAGAACTTGTAGGAATATTGTTTAGCTAGATACTATTGGTTAATTTCAGCATGTAAATGGTCTAGGATTAAAATTAGATTGCCAAAGTTTTTTTTTAATTTGACAAACTGTGATCATGCCTAGTATAATGTAACTGGGTAGTAACATGTGAATGAGATGGCCCGTGTCCAGTTTTGTGCCATGCACGTTGGGCCTAGGTCCACATTAGCTAATGGGCTGTCCATATTATGTTTACGTTCTGATTTAACAAATTGCGTTCGGAACCCGACTATAACAATTTGTAAGCATGTAAATAAATTAGGACCTTTTCTCTTTCATTTTTTAGAGACAAATTTAATAGAAAAAATGTAGGCACTTTAGGATTATCCTTTTAAAAATAAATGAGATGAGCCTCGCCCAATAAAACGCACAAGTTGCGAGGCCCTCGATAAATGGTTAATAATTGTATAGACTTCGGGATCGGCCGTTTTAGCAAGATTTCACGGCCTTCTCAAAAATAATAATACGCTAGTCGCTTTAGGCGCGCCCTTAATAATTTACTTTCTTAAACGCGGGTGTACATTGATGTGACCTAAGTCCAAATCTCAACGGAGTCGAAATATGTCGACGACCATGGGTACATTGATTGTGATGTGGTTCGAGATACATTTTCACAACGTTGCAATTCTCTGTAAAATAATAAAAATAAAAGCGGTAAAGAGTTAGAATTTGCACATAAGTTCGTATTTTTATAAAATCAGATAATTAAGCTGAATATAACAGTTGAGTGACCATGCTAGAACCACGGAACTCGGGAATGCCTAACACCTTCTCCCAGGTTAACAGAATTCCTTATCCGGATTTCTGGTGCGCAGACTGTTAAACAGAGTCATTCTTTTCCTCGATTCGAGATTCAACCGGTGACTTGGGAGACCATAAATCTCCCAAGTGGCGACTCTGAAATAAATAAATAAATCCTTTTTCGATTTTCCTTTAATTGGAAAAAAACTCCCTACCGCGTCCCTTCGCAGGCGGCGCGAGCGAAAAAGGAGGTGTGACAACCATTTTGTATTAAGGAGGAGTATTCTCAAATTATTGCTTACCTCATAGAGCCGTTTCACCTTCCAATGTATCCTGTCTTCCACCAACATCCTTGTTATCTTCATTCTGGAATAGGTAAGGGTATTTAGACTTCATCTCCTCTTCTGCTTCCCATGTCATTTCTTCTATATTTTTGTTCCTCCACAATACTTTGATGGAAGCTACATCTTTTGTTCTCAGCTTGCGGACTTGTCGATCTAATATCGCCACTGGCACTTCTTCATATGATAGGTCCTCTATAACTTGTACATCTTTGATAGGGACGACTCGAGAAGGGTCTCCAATACATTTCCTCAACATAGATACATGGAATACCGGGCAAATTCCAATTCGGATGGCAATTCTAACTCATAAGCAACCTGTCCAATTCGTCGAAGAATTTTATACGGCCCGATATACCTTGGACTCAGCTTACCTTTCTTCCCAAAACGCATAATACCCTTCATTGGTGAGATCCTCAGGAAAACCCAATCACCAACCTCAAACTCTAGATCACGACGTCAGACATCAGAATAAGATTTTTGCCTGCTTTGTGCCGTCCTCAATCGCTCCTGTATCACTTTCACCTTCTCAATAGCTTGGTGAATCAAATCTGGCCCATATAATTCTGTTTCACCGACTTCGAACCATCCAACTAGTGATCTACATCTCCTCCCGTATAGTGCCTCGTATGGGGCCATTTTAATACTGGAATGGTAGCTATTGTTATAGGCGAATTCTATGAGTGGAAGATGATCATCCCAATTCCCCTTAAAATCTAGAACACATGCTCGTAGCATATCTTCCAGTGTCCGAATGGTACGTTCAGCCTGTTTGTCAGTCTGCGGATGAAATGCAGTGTTGAGATTTACTTGTGTGCCTAAACCCTTATGGAAAGACCTCCAAAAGTTAGCCGTAAATTGATCTCCTCGGTCTGATATAATAGATACGGGCACACCATGAATTCTAACAATCTCCTTGATATATAACTTCGCATAATCTTCAGCCGTGTAAGTTGTCTTCACTAGCAAAAAATGGGCACATTTTAGAAGTCGATCAATTATCACCCAGATGGAGTCAAACTTATGATAAGAGCGAGGTAATCCAATAATGAAGTCCATATTAATCACCTCCCACTTCCAGGTCAGAATCTCTATATTCTGAAGCAATCCACCGGGTTTCTGATGTTCTATTTTTACTTGTTGACAATTAGGACACTGGGCTACAAATTCTGCAATAGACTTCTTCATATTGTCCCACCAATACTGCTCCTTGACATCATGATACATCTTTGTCGAGCCGGGATGGATGGAATATCGGGATTGATGAATCTCATTCATAATCTTCTTTTGCAATCCTGCCACATTAGGCACACACAATTGGCTCTGGTATCTCAGTGCCCCGTCTTTTCCGATCCCAAAAGCCGTACTTTTACACTATTGAATGCTTTTTCTTAATCGTACTAAGATAGGATTTTCATATTGTCGTGCTTTTACCTCGGCTACCAAAGATGATTCTGATGTATTCTGTACAGTAACACCTCCGTCATCAGAGTCTAACAATCTGATTCTCATATTGGCTAGCTGATGAAGCTCTTTAGTCAACCCCCATCTACCTGCCTCAATATGTACTAAGCTTCCCATTGCTTTACGGCTGAGAGCATCTGCCACAATATTGGCTCTACCGGGATGATACAATATCTCGACGTCGTAGTCTTTCAGTAATTCAAGCCACCTACGCTGCCTCAAATTCAACTCTTTCTGCTTGAAGATGCATTGTAAACTCTTGTGATCTGTGTAGATGTCAACATGGACGTCGTATAAGTAGTGTCGCCATATCTTCAAAGCATATATTACTACAGCCAATTCCAAATCATGGGTTGGATAATTCTTTTTATGCTTCTTCAATTGTCTTGATGCATAAGCAATCACGTTCCCACGCTGCATCAATACGCACCCCAAACCTATACCTGAGACATCACAATATACCACATAACCTTTTGTTCCTTCAGGAAGAGTGAGCACTGGTGCGGATGTCAATCGATTCTTCAGTTCCTGAAAACTACGTTCACAAGTGTCAGACCACTAGAACTTGGTAGCTTTCTGTGTTAACTTAGTCAATGGTGATGATATAGAGGAAAACCCTTCCACAAACTGCCTATAATATCCTGCTAGCCTAGAAAGCTGCGGACTTCTGATGGTGTTGTAGGTCTCGACCAATTCTTTACTGTATCGATCTTCTGAGTGTCGATACTAATACCCTTATCAGATATCACATGGCCAAGGAATGCTACCGAGTTCAGCCAGAATTCACATTTGGAGAGCTTAGCATATAACTTACGATCCTGAAGCGTCTGTAATACTATCCGCAAGTGGCCCGCATGTTCCGCCTCCGAACGAGAATACACTAGAATGTCATCAATGAATACAATCACGAACACATCAAGATAGGGCCCGAATATAGTATTCATGAGATCCATAAAAGCTGCTGGGGCATTTGTTAGCCCGAACGACATCACCAAGAACTCAAAGTGCCCATATCTTGTTCGGAAGGCCGTCTTTGGAATATCCTTCTCCTTAACCCTCACCTGATGATACCCTGAACGTAAATCAATCTTGGAGAAATACTTGGCACCCTGGAGTTGGTCAAACAGGTCATCAATTCTTGGAAGTGGATACTTGTTCTTTATAGTAAACTTATTCAACTGTCGATAGTCGATAAACATCCGTAACAACCCGTTTTTCTTCCGCACGAATAGGATGAGCGCACCCCAAGGTGAAGTGCTAGGCCTAATGAAGCCCTTATCCAGCAAGTCCTTCAACTGCACCTTCAACTCTCGCAACTCTGCCGGGGCCATTCTGTATGGAGGGATAGAGATCGGTTGAGTGTCAGGCAACACATCAATGCTAAACTCAATCTCCCTTTCAGGAGGAAGGCCTGGGAGTTCATCTGGGAAAACATATGGAAATTTGTTGACCACGGGGATTAATTGTAGAGTAGGCGGCTTTGCCTCCGCATCCCGAACGTGAACGAGATGATAAATGTAACCTTTTGAGATCATTTTCCTTACCTTAAGATAGGAAATAAACCTACCTTTTGGTGTAGCAATGTTCCCTTTCCATTCAATGACGGGTTCACCCAGAAATTGGAACCTAACCATCTTCGTACGACAATCAACATTTGTGTAGCATGAGGCCAACCAGTCCATTCCCATTATCACATCAAAATCAACCATTTCTAACTCAAATAAATTTGCTGAGGTTTGACGACTACAAATCATCACAGTGCAACCTCTATATACCCTTCTAGCAATCACAGAATCTCCTATCGGATTAGATACCGCAAGGGGTTTACTTATCAATTCAGGTTCAATGCCAAACTTATTAGCCACAAAGGGTGTAACATATGATAATGTAGATCCCGGATCAATCAGCACATATACATCATAAGAAAACACATATAATATACCTGTAACAACATCTGGAGAGGACTCGAGATCCTGTCGACCTACTAGAGCATAAGTTCGATTTTGAGCACCACTCGAACTCGGCACTGTACCTCTACCCCTACTACGACCCGTCGACTGCTGAAAACCCCGTGCTGGAGGTCGAACTGATGAGGAAGAACCAGACACAGATCTAGTCGGCTGAGCCATACCATCACCTCCTCTATTAGGACAATCCCGCATCATATGGCCAGGCTGTCCGCACGAATAACATGTATCAGAACCTCGACGGCACAATCCAAAGTGGGCCTTGTCGCACTGATCACAATGTGGTGTTAGGGGTCTCATCTGACTAGTATCCTTGTGATGTTGCGAGCCAGATGCCTACGAACTCTGACCTGGACCAGAATAGGATCGATCATATCGAGGCCTTTGAAATTGTAGAGGAGCACTAGCTACAGGTGGCGCCGAACTCCTCGAAAACTGTGGCCTGACGCTGCCTCTGAAGTCATCAGAATACCCTGCAAATCTCGCCCTCTTATGCTGGCCCCTATCTTGCTTCCTAACTTCCCTCTGCTGGCGTTTACGATCCTCTAGGGTCTGGGCATAAGCTTGAATACGGGAAATATCTATGCCCTCCACTAAGGAGGCTGTCGTACACTCATTTAACAGATGTGGTCCCAACCCATTCACGAACATATGCACCCTATCACTCATCTCGGTCACCATATGGGGAGCATACCTTGCCAAAGAATCAAACTGTATATTGTACTCTCGCACACTCATATTACCATGTCTAAGGTTCAAGAACTTATCAGCTCTAGCTCGTCGTATCTCAACTAGCAAGTAGTGACGAAGAAAGGCCTCAGAAAATTCCTTCCACACAGCTGGAGGAGCGTTCGAACCCTTGGATCTCTCCCAACTATCATACCAGAGAACCGCTAAATCCCGTAGCCGATAAGAAGCCAACTCTACTGCCTCTGTATCACTAACATGCATAACCCGAAGTGTACGATGAACCTGGTCAATAAAAGTCTGCGGGTCCTCCTTGGGGTCTGATACGGTAAACACTGGAGGGTCTAAATTAATAAAATCACGAACTCTCGTACTAACTAGTTTCTCAGCAACACCTGTATTCTGCCTCTAAGCCTGAGCAGCTACCAAGCTAGTCAATAACTGCAAAGCACTCCGCATATCCTGGTCTGTAGTGCCAGACGAAGGAACTGGAGGTGCTGGGTGCCTTCTAATATCCTCTGGAGGAGATGGAGTAGATGAGGTATGAGAGGGCATCTCACTCTGAGCCTCACTTTGGCCTGCTCTGGATTGGGGCACCTGACTGGTACCCTCTCCCGCAGCTGTATCAAGCCATCTACTAATTGTTTGCTTCCTAGTCGAAGGCATCACTGAAAGAAAATAAGGTGAATATTAGAGACTAACACTTACGACTCAACTCTACGTACGATCTAGATTCAGGAAGAAGGTAACAACCCTAGATGTCATGTAGCCTCCTAATTATATATGTGGCACGCTACACATCCATAATCAAGACTCTACTAGACATGACTCATAGACAATCCCTAGGACAGACTTGCTCTGATACCAAGTTTGTCACGACCCAAACTGGAGGGCCATGACTAGCACCCGACCATACTTTCCAAGCACCAACGTACATTTCATCTAACCTTCTTTATTATCTTTTAGGGCTGACGAGATCAATATAAATGGTAGACATGGATCATGGACAACCAACAATAAAAACTGATGGCATGAACATATATAATATGGGATGACCAGACAATTAAGAAACTATATATAAGGTATGAGCTACCACGCTACCATGAAAGACTATACAACAAAAACTAGCCGACAAGGCATACCAAACTATACATGAGTCGACACTTGTCTATGAGCCTCTAAAGGAACATAAGTGCTGCAACATAGCCGGAACAGGGCCCCGACATACCCATAATGTCTATAACAAAAATGCATACCAAGACCAAGGCAAGTCCGGAGAAGGGATCTCGCCAATCACCGCTGAACTGGACAGCCTACTGTGGTGGGGGAGCTGCACCTGCCTGTCTATCAGGACCTGCAGCACGACATGCAGCGTCCACAAATAAAAGGACGTCAGTACGAATAAAGTACTGAGTATGTAAGGCAGGGAACCATAAATACGATCAGTAATGTAAGCAAGGATAGAGAATATACAACCTGTAACATCTTAGTACCTCTGAGGGCTACTGACATGAAATGCATGATACATATGTATAAATACATAAACCTTTAAAACATTCACCTCTGTGGGCATCATCATCATCATATCGTACCCGGCCATAATAGGCTCGGTAAAAAATATACCCGGCCATCATAAGGCTCGGTAGAATCGTAGCCGGCCACGTGGAGCTCGGTAAAACCCAACTGATCAGTGGTTGCACAATAGGTGCTGTACCCGGCCAACTGTAGCGTGGCTCGGTAAAGTAAAATAGATACATATATATAATGCATGCTCGACTCATGGAATCACATTCTAAACCTTTCGGAGTGACGTAAGGTCGGTATCCTCTGTACACGTTATTAGGACTAACTCTTCACTATAAATCTTATAAGAATCAGGAAGTACCAACAACATTGATAACATAAGAATAAGAGAAGCAACATTAACATCAATCGTTCCATAAGAGGGAAAACAATGTAAGTACTGCTAGCTTCTAAGAGTAGAGTATCTTGGAAGCTCGTTCATTACATTATATACAATCGGAGTCGTGCAAAAGAAGGAAAGGGATAACCTCACATACCTTGTATATACTGCCCCAATCTCAAGCTATGCAATTGTCAAAACTCCTTAGTCTACAATAAGAGAAACGATACTATCGTTATCATTTAAGCGTCATAACTATTATGTATCGACCACAACCTATTTTACGATGAAACGGATAGTACCTCCCCTATATATATGACTTCACACCATTCAAAACAATCACCAAACAGCCCAAACAACATCAATAATTAACATATTGAGCCTCCCAAAATAGTCCACGCACAACCTAATCACTCCATACATATGACGACCACCGTAGTCGTGTCAAACGACCCGGAAATGTTACGAATAACTATCATCCCACAACCCTACATATATATGGTGTTTCTACACACCCTTCCTCCTCCAAAACTCCACAAATCAGTAGTAAAATATGCAGCCCAACAGCAACGCAAAATAATCCACAGAACAATAACATTACTACCAAGCCTTTCGATATATATTTCACAAGTTCTAGCTTCAATGGCTTAGCCGCAACTTGGATAATCTTAAATACATATAGAGTAAGATGTTTCTTACCTTTATACAGGAAGAACAACTCCAATTTGACCTTAAATTTCCATGAAATATCCCTCCAATGCTGCCACAACAACAAAAAAGCGAAACTAGCGATCAATTAGTATTTTTCGGCACTAGAATCACTTTAGAAGGCTTGAAATCACCTAGGATTGATATTAAGAACATGAGGGAGTATTTACAGAACATAAACCCTTTAAAACAACCTCCCACACGAGCTGGAACGACACAAAAATGAGCAACAACAAGAAGAACAAGAGACTTACTAGCGCCACGGAATTCCCGACACTTGATTTGTGTTGTTTGCCCTTTTTTGGGTCTTGAATCTTGAGAGAACCTTGAGAGGATGTTCCTAGGGTTCCAAGGTCTGAAAGTAGTGAGAATAAATGACTTAAAATGGGTTGGAGGCATCCTATATAGGTCCAAATATCTTAAACCGCCTTAGTGGGCCCCATAGAGAGGTGCTTGGCGCAGTCTCGCAAAAATACGAATATCTCTCTACTCCGAGATCGTATCGATGAACGGTTTAATGCGTTGGAAACTAGAGTCATAGATATTTAATTTGGTTGGTAGATCACCCCGTAATTCCTTGTAAATTAGGAGAAAAGATTAGAAACATTTGACCTAATATTTAAGTAAAATTATGAACCTAAGTTGCGACAACTTTTGTCGACTTTTGTTTCATAACTCGTTTGACTTCAAGACTTATGATACAGATATTATATGATTAAAATACCTTAATACATGACCTCTTGAGTGTATTAAGCACCACTAGATTTACCTGAAAATACGAGTTACAACATCCTTGATTCATTTAACTTCTAATACTTGTTAATCACCCTTATACACTCTTGTATCACTTAAGACCAATAGGATTGATTTCTTATCATCTCAAAGATAATTCCTTCTTGTATTTATGTTAACTAATATATGGCATGAACTAACACATGTGGATATAGGTTGTAACATCCAGTATAATATACGGGCGTATTTTCTGGGTTTTGAACAGTGTTTTCGCTCAGATTTATCTTTACATGAAAAGTGGCTAAATTTCGATTACTTTTGAAATTGGGCTATTTTTGAATGACCAGTTGTAAATCTGGCTATTTTTAAATTTCTCGGTCTTATTTTTAAATTGGGCTAATTCCTAAATGGTACAATTGATTTTTAATCATCCAATTCAATCCAAACCAAACCAAACCAAACCAAACTCCACCCCAGCCCGCGACCTGAACCAGCCCAAGACCCCCCTCTAACCCCTTGCTCTCAAAAACACAGAACCATCTCCATCTTCGCAAAAAAGAACTCAGTCGCACCTCATCTGCAGAAAACACACTCTCGTATTCAGAGAAGTCATTCATCTCTCACCTGATTCTCACCCATTTCTCACTTCACACACACACACACACACAATAGCAGCCTGAAATTCAAAACGAAAAAATTCAAAAAAAAACTTAGGTATGGAAATACTGAAAACAATTCATAAGCTGTAGCTATTTAGAGAGCTGTAGTTTTCTCTTGCATTTCTGGGTTTCGAAGTGGATTCAGCTTGGATTTTCTGCTGTTTGTTGCTGTTCCTCCTTCAATTAATAGCTGAACCCCAATTTGATGTTATTTCTGGCCTTTATTTGGCTATTTTAAAGTCTTACTACTGCTTTCCAGGTATTAATCACTCTTCTGATTATGTATTCATCATTCGAATCAAATGACAACGTGTTCATTTTGGACTGACAGTATGTGAAACGTGAATCATGTTCTTACATGCTAAGTTTAATGTTTTTTTGTTTGCTGATTTGCATATCCTGATTGTTAAGCATGAGTTTTAATTAAAATGAAATTGTGATCCTTATGTTTGATAAAAAGCTGTGTAGTAATGGGTGATGAGAAGAGTTTTGTTCTTGTCTTGTATAGTTGTGACTTACAGACTTAGTCATTAATTGGTCAGGCTGTTATATTTGAAGCCAAAAGTCGGATTGAATGAACTGTGGGATTGGCAGACTTGAATTAAGAGCTGAGCATCTTCTGTTTATGTTTGGACATTGTTATAAATGCTGTAATTATAGTAAAATTACTTATTCCTTGTTGATTTCATTAAGGATTGTAATTAAAAGGCTTGATGTGAACTCTGTAAGCCGTTGATTGTTGGAAGGGGCTGCCAACAAAGATTTCTCGGAGAACAAGTATAATTACAGTGACATATACTTGCATCACTTGATAATCTTAGTCGTGGATCGTTGCTTTACAATGAGATATTCAAGCATCTTTACAATTTGTTGAAGTGAAATCTGCTTTATGTGAATTAGAATTCCCACGTATGTACTTCTTGTTCTCCATATGGTAAAGCAATCTTCATTCTGGCTTTAGCACTTCTTGGCAAGTGAGTTGTTAGTTGTCGACTAGTGAAGCCAGGTTTTTGACATACGTGGTTTCTAATTTCAAGGTTTGGTTCTTTCAATTGATTGGTTATGTCTGGTTCGTCTTGTTTATAATGAAGATAAACACAACTAAAATACAGAATATCTAGATTATAATGGTCTCTAGATTCTCAGTACTTGTTCTCCTGTGTTAGTCGAATTATCTCAGGGATGTTGTGAAAAATGAAAAGGAAGTTTGGTCTCCAAGCAATGAATTTCGTAGTTTGCTTTAGGCGCGATTAATAAATCATCGTGACTACAGGTACGGTTCCCATGGCATAATCATGATACCTAATTCCCAAATTTGGGTGCACATTTCACGTGACCCGATCATAACAACTTCAAACATTAATAAAAATAAACATGTCGTAAATCGCGGGTGCATTTCATGTAGCGTGATTTGCGATGTGTTCCATAACGGCAAGGGTACGACAATCGTAACTTGTTCAAGAAATAATTCCATAAATCCTAAAAAGCGGTTTAAAATAATTAAAATCGGTAATAAAGTTAAAAATGCATAATAGGTTTAAAACATGCAATTAATCAGATAATAGGCCAATTATTAATAGTTTAAGTGACCGTGCTAGAACCACGGAACGCGGGAATGTCTAACACCTTCTCCCGGGTTAACAGAATTCCTTATCTAGAATTTCTGGTTCGGAGACTTTTTAATAAAGTCGAAATTTTCCTCGATTTGGGATTTAAAATAAACCGGTGACTTGGGACACCCAAATAAACTATTCCAAGTGGCGACTCTGAAATTAAATTAAATAATCCCATTTCGATTAATGTCACTTTAATTGGAAAAACTCCCTTAATTTCTGTTAGGTAGTTTAAAAACTTTTAAAATTGTACAACAATAGTACCCCTTCCTTTGTCCGTTTCTTGTGAATGTGTAAGATTTAATTTTTGTTAGGTAGATTTAGGTTCTTTGTCTTTTCTATTAATATGAGATGTTGTAGTATCTGTTATGGCGCAATTTTATAAAGTTATACGATGTTTTACTTTAGGCATTTTTTTTCTTCCATGATTATTTGAATTAGATTCCTTTTACCCATTTTTCTTTTATCTTTCTCTTGTTTTGCATGATCGACGGAGTGCAAAGAGTCCCAATGAGGGATTCAATGTGACTCGACATCGCCGTTGGAATAAGAACTTGCATCTCTTCTTCATTCCTCTTCACTATTTCGCTCGCTCTTCTGAAACACAATCGAACAGAGAAATCGAGGAGTTGCGAGAGAAAATAGCGGATATTCCCTTTCATATCTTGCTGATTAACCTTGCCTTATACTTTATGTGTTTTGACTACTAATGTGTTATTTGTATTTGTTTACGTTCCGTGTGTGATGATTTAAGTATAGCATATTTGTGGTTTTTTAATTATCTTGCATATATAGCTTTAGAGAATATTAATGTTAGATCATGAAATTAAAGGATTATAGTAGCATTTTAAAAGACTTAAAAACTAGACCTTTCACTTGAAGTCAGTCAAGTTTACATCCATCTTCACCAGAAATGGTTTTTCCTATTACGTTTCCAAGTGAAGATATAATGACGTTTTCAAATCACGTTTCTTTACGTCTTGACCTACTTTAATCGAAAATATTTGTAAAATACACGTCCAAATCAGTTTTTCTTTCAGATCTCAACATGATTTTTTTGGAGTTTAGACATCGAATCTGGATCCTTTAAATGACTCTCAACACTCAATATTCAGCCTTAATTAATTTAAGTACAGGAGCAGAAGCTAACATGTGTAAACATAATTGTCTACCAGAAAATAAATGGGAAAAGCTAAAAAACCCCATAGTAGTAACAGGATTTAACAATGAGGGAAGTATGATAACATACAAAGCAAAGAATCTAAAAATACAAATATGGGATAAAATATTAACCGTAGAAGAAATATATAGTTATGAATTCACAAATAAAGATATATTATTAGGAATGCCATTTTTAGATAAGTTATTCCCACATACTATAACAAAAACACATTGGTGGTTTACTCGGTCTGTTAACCATTTAAAATGGATCTTAAAGGGTGCTTTAAAAACCTTCGCTTTAAATTAATTGAACCCTTACCTAGAACCTTTAGGTTAAGTAGACCATTAACAAAGTTATTCTTTAAATTACTTTAATCAACATTAGGTGTCCTAATTCACCATAATTAATTAGGTGGCGACTCTTTAACTTCAATCAAATTTGAAATTGCCCATATGTTGTACCTTATTTTAACCAGTTTAAAATGGTCTATAACAATGTGAAGTTGGACGGATAGTCCCAACACCTGAAAGTATAAAGTCAATGGGGGTATAAATGTGTTCTTGTGTGAAAAGTTCAAGTCGATAGACATAAAGACGATTTGTGGCACAAGAAAATTAGTAAATATCCTCACATTGACTATATGGATATAGTCATTTCAGGTTTTAATGTGGCAATACATGAAAAACTTGATATGCGAATAATGGAAATCATTGAAGGATTTAATTGCTCTGAAGAATATTAAGGTTTCTAAGAAATTTATTAAATAATGTTTCAAAAATCCTTATACAGATTGAAACAATCAGGGTGTATGTGGTATAATCGTCTGAGTGAGTACCTGTTGAAAGAAGGGTACAAGAATGATTGAATTTGTCCTTGTGTTTTTATAAAAAGATCTAGATCTGAATTTGTTATAATCGCCATGTATGTTGATGATTAAATATCATTGGAACTCCGGGGGAGCTTACTAAAGCATTAGACTGTTTAAAAGATAGAGTTTGAAATGAAAGATCTTGAAAAGATAAAAGTTTGTCTTAGCCTACAAATTGAATATATGAAAGATGGAATTTTTTCCATCAATCAACATACACTGAAAAGATTTTAAAGCGATTCTATGTGGATAAAGCACATCCATTGAGTATCCCGATAGTTGTGATATCATTCGATATAAATAAAGATCCTTCTTGGTCCTGAAATGTCATATCTTAGTGCAATTGGTGCAATGATATATCTTGCTAACACTACAAAGCCTAATATAATTTTTTTAGCTAATGTCTTAGCAAGATATTGCTCTGCTTCTACAATGAGATATTGGAATGGAATCAAACACGTATTGCGGTATCTAAAAGGGACTACCGATATGAGCTTATTTTATGGCGATGATTGCAATCCCGATCTTGTTGGTTATGCCGATACTGGGTATTTATCTGACCATTGAGATAGAATACTTTGAGACTAGTAGTTAATATATATATTCGTGCAATGGAATTGTTATTGCGCTACGAAAAATAACATAGAGCGAGGCAGTTTAAAGTGAAATTATCGCCCATACCCAGTCTGCTGCCGTCAGCCCGAAAAGTTGCGAGGGAAATTGAAATCGTTCAAATCCCCCAAAATTCCCCTCTCCCCCTTTTTATTTTCCCACTTCACTTCTCCTCTTCCCCAAAACTCCCCCTACCCCACCGGAAACATCACTTCTACGTGGGTCAACCTTTCTCCGAAAGCCGCAAATTTCCCTCTTATTGGATTTAGGGCAATCGCTAATGATTCGGAACTTGTACGATTCTTAGGTTTTGATTAAATCTCAGGTAAATCGCTATTGTTTCACTGCCCTAAATGCTAAATCAAATGAATTCAATAAAAAGCTTATAAAAGATGTATATTACGATATATTAACATCACTTGTGTGATTTTACTGATTATAATATTTGTTGACCATTTTTTGGTATCTGATTTCTGTGTTTTTCTTTTTGATTAGTGATATCTGAAGAAGTTATTTGTTAGTTAAAGTTAGAGAAGATGGCGAAGGTTGCTGCTGCGGGTCCCGTACATCCATCAAATGCACTTAAATTTGGTGGGGGTGGTGGTTCTAAGGTCACTGCCACCACAGTGAAACGAAAAACTCCATCTGAGTTACGCGTGAGTACCTCTTTTCCCAATTTATTTTTAGTCAGCTTTTTAAATATGAAAGTAGAATTCTTTATGGCTATATGTGTAATTTAAATGAGATGAACATAAGAATGAGAGATTATGTGATTATTTTGTGGGTGAAGAGAGCATTTGTTAGTTAGGCCTTGTATGTATAACTTCACTCACTTGTCCATCAATTGGGCCTTGTATGAGATCATTATCTCTATGTATTTAGAAATAATTTAATTTTAAACTTTTCATTTTACCTTTAATGTGATGAGTTAGCCACACAAATATTTATGCCTTGTTTTAGTTCACAAGTTTCAAAAGTATGTCTTTAAACTCTGTGCCTAGTCAAACTAATCACATAAAATGGGACAAATGGAGTGGTTAGTAACCTCTTTACCTGTATTAAAACCAAGATTTTAACTTATATTCTCTTACAATATAAAAAGTTTTTTACATTATACTTTTTACATTGCACTTTAACCTACCTATTATAGCAAGTTATTTACTTTATTTTCAAGATACCAGACTAGACTTATTTTGGATAGTCACATGTTGTAGTGATCATAACCTAATTGTGTAAAACAGTTTTACATTATCCATATAAGTGCAGAAAAGTTAAGCCCTAAACGTTATTTTATTCCTCCATTACACTATCCATATCAGTGCATATGACGCACAAGTTTCTTTTTGCTTTTATTTTGAAAGAAACTCTTACAATATAGTTGAAATTAAACGTATTGGTTAAATTTACAATTAAAATTTGACAAAAAACTATCTTTTTTTTTTTTGAATTTTGTAAGTAGAACAAATCTCTCACCATGGGCATCCATGAGCGTCTTTCTCTACAACCACCAAATAGGCAAACACCAAACAGGCAAACACTGCACCCTTGTAGCTGTGAGCACCGACAATACCTGAGGCCTGATGCACATGCACCACAATTGAAGGATATTTGGAGAAGTAGTTGAATGAATGTTACTTCTCCAATCTGTTCTTGCTTTCAAAAGCAATCCTGCAAACTTCCATATCTCTGTTTAGATCATATATTTTGTGAGGAGAAGTTGCTGGAAGGAGATGGGTTCATCTCCAGCCATTACAATGGAGAATAAGGCTGCCTGCATTTGACTTATTGGTGCAGCTGTAACAGGAATTGTGCATGTCATCTGAGATTTTTTATGCGTGTCCAGGGAGGGATAAAGGAATAGAGGGGTGGTAAGAGAAAATGGTTCGGCAACATAATTTGATGAGGAATATCTTCTGGTTTGTGTACGTGTCAGCTGAGGGAGGATGAAGAAGTTAGAGTTGCGTATTGTTTCCAGTTTTTTTTTTCAGAAAGTCAATCAAAGAGTGTAAACATTTAAGTTTAGCTAGCAAATCAAAGAAAAGGAAAATATAAATGGTCGCTTAAATGATTGAACATTACTTTAATTTGGTGTGCATTCAAACTATTGATAAATGGTTACCTTTTCCTTCCAATTTTAAGCCTAAACTGGAGTGCAATGAAAGTTGAGTAATTGCTTTGGGGTGGTTGTATTCTTACATCAAGTAGGTTCTACTTTCAAAACATGACTAATTTTCTCTTCTCGTGGTATGATCAATTGAGATGTTCACTGAATAATGTTGTAGTTCTAGATGCAAAAGAATGTGCCTTAGCTCATGTCATGTTATCATTTCCCGTCTGATCTTGTGCACATACAATCATACATGCAATATTTATGTTAGTCATGTGAAGATGGTGTGTGATTTTCACATGTATTGCCCTTTTAAAGTACTTTTATTTGTTAATACAAATGGTATATATGGAGGTACGTATTGGCTTTCAACATACGTGAATGACTATTATAGTAAAAGCTCGCTGGGGGCATGCTCTTTGAAGCGTGTAGCATAGGCCCTTGGTGGCTTTGCTTATACGGCACATTGGTGTGGGCACGAGGATGTTAAGGCGTGTGCCTCATCGCCCATAGGCTTTGTCTTGAAGAGTGCACACTAGGCAGTAAATATAATTGGCAAGTGAATTTTATTTGTTAAGGAAGCAATATAAATGAATATGTTGGTGATTAAGAAAACAAACAACATACCCAGTAAAATCCCACATGTTGGTGATTAAGAATAATATAAGAAAGTTAATATATATAGTTAGTCATGAAATGTGACTTAGAAAATTTAAATTGCATCTTTGTAGATCTAGTAAACCTTGGTGCTTTTCTTCACTTTTTCTTTTGACACACTGAATATGACAGGGAGAGCAATTGAAGAGAAAGAATACTACACAACCCGTGGATGAATCATCAGCCCCAATTGGTGGCTCTATGAGGTAATTTTTGTTTCCATTTCTCTTATAACTTTTTAATTGCAACTAACAAAGTCCATCCACTTGTTTGAAAGCAATGGTGTTTTCCCGGGGTCCAAGATATCTGATGTATCGAAGAACCCAAGATATGTCGATACTCGTGTGGATGAGTTATTTCCTGTCAGAAAAAACAGCATCAGGCTAAATTTGATTTTGAGGAAAGAAAATGTCAAGGTGAGTTTACTTATTGTCGCGGTACTTTTATTTGGAATCTATGTAATTCAGCAAATGCTTCGACCGACTTCTTTTTGTGTTTTCCCTCACTACTTAAGTATCTTTATTTCTTCTCTCTGGCAGGAAAGTTTTCCAGCAGAGCAAAGTGGTAGTATTAAAAAATCTTCTGTGCCTTCAGCATTTCCTGCTGAGAATCAACAGCAATTGAAATTGTAATTATGTAGAATAGTATTAAATATTGTAGGAATGTATTCTGCTCATTTAATGATTTTTTCATATATTGTCATTGAAAGCCCAGAATCCTTTCTTCCTTCAACTGTAAGTGGAAAAGATTGTGCAACCAAAACTTGTAGCACAAGTCAAAGGTGCAATGAAAATACCTTCCGCAGCGTCACAGAGCTGTCACTGGGTGGTGTAGATGCACATGGCTTGTCTACTATTGATATGGTACTTACTATTACCAGCATCTATCCTCTTTAATTGCTCTGTATACTTTTTTTTTCAACGCTCTTTATACTTAGAGAAAGCTAAGGATTAACCTTTTATCTTCTATTGATAGGATAAAGCCTTAAGAGGACTGGCTACCCATGAGCATCAAGTTGCTTCTGCTAAAATTGCTGAATCCTCTGAACCAGATGGTGGTTCAAGGTCAAAAATTTTCTCCTCAGAACTCCATGTCCCATGTAAGATGACCCCGTTGGATCTGACGATGAAAACTAATATACGAGTTGTGTCTGCATCTTCCATCAACTGGTGAGCGATGACTTGATTGATTTTGTTATATAATGAGTCATTTTAGTATCGACGCATGTCTACATTTATTTGTTGGAAAAACTGTCCATATGCATTGTATTCCTTAGTTGAACTCATAAATGTTGAGCTCCTGTTACAACTTATAAGGAATCTGTTTTCTCTTGGTTTTAGCACGAAAGAATTTGTGCGTCTCTGGAAGTTTATTTTTCCACCAATAAGGCAAGATGTTTTGAAATACCCGCAGTCCCGCACTATTTGGATCTGGAGTTATAGAGCTTGTTTATGATATTGCTCTAAGTGTTTTAGGTTTATAATGCAGTATCTGATGCATACAATTTCTTTCCTGAGAGTTTACAAGTTCTCTTAAGTTATCACATGCTAAAGTAATACTTGATGGCATGTCACTTAACTAAACCAAGTGGCATAACCATTTAACAAGTGAGAGATGTACATAACATTTTCTCTGACCAAGTGACCATGCCATGAACTGTGTCCCCAAAAAAAGACAAGTGTTGCTGCATGTCTTATTACTTTGAATTGTGTTCCTCGGTGTTGTGTTTTTAAGGTTAATTGTGTCTCGTATAATCCTGTAGGTTTCATAGATTGATCAATTGTGGCACCGGCAATGTGGTGGCGAGGTTTACATCCTCGAATTGTTCCACCGGTCAAAAGATGACCTGCTTTTCTGAAATGAATTCTGTTTCCCAAGCAGTTAATCATTGGTCATTGCATTCCTGGATGTATCCGCAGTCTCCTCTACCGCCTTCAGTTATATCAACTTTAACATTGTCTGCTTCAATGGGAGGTATTTGCTGGATTCTTCTGTATAGTCCTACCTTTTGCTTGCTATCTTTCCTCCTGACTGTAGAATTTTTACTTTTAATCCTAGGGCAACTGGACTTTTTAAGCGAAAGGCAGCTAGCATGGCAGGATTCCTTTCGAAGTTTATATTACATGCTTCGGAAGAATGTTTGCAGCATCTTCTACGGTAAGTGTCATTTTAGTTACCACCTTCATGTGCCACTAATAACTGGCATACAGTTTTTAACTTTTTATTCTCTTCGCATTTCATGAGACTTCACACTTATAAATAGTGGTGATTTAGGATGGACATCTGCAACTTAGAAAAGGGAGAAATGCAATAAATGAATTCTTTATGATATTATTACTTGATTAGGCAATTGGGTCTTACCAGTAGAGTCTCTGATATTGGTCTACAAGGAGTTTTTAACAGACATGTACCTATTTTCAGCCTAGTTATGTTACTTGTAATCATAGAGAAACTATTTGAAGTGATTACGGCAGGTTCTGTTTTACACGGAATCCATGGTTCTACTATCTATTTTTCCCTCCTTTTTCATATGTATTTTCCATTATTATGTGTTAATGATCATTGTTTAACTTTTTTGGTTTTTGGTACTTGTGAGTTGTGATGTTAGTTAACTCCTAGGTCTAAAGGTCTGGTCTTCAGCTTATTGGCTTATACATAGGGGTGGCAAATGGGCGGGTTGTGCTGAATTTGGGCGGGTCAAGATGGGTTTGGTCAATAAATGGGTCATTGCCCAACCCAGCCCCTTTGGGCTAAGATGGGCTGGGTCAAGATGAGCTAAACAATGGGTCATAGCCCAACCCGCCCAACTTGACACATGTTTTAGAACCATGCTCATCTTGCATAAACATAGCCTTTTATACATAACCTGTAATACATCATATGTATAAAAGGTAAATAAATACTAGTATTTTCAGAATCAAAATATATTTTCTTAAATAACAAATTAGTATTTAAAATGTGTAAGTTGAAAAATATTTTGCAGGTGGGTTGGGGTGAGTGGGTGGTGCAAGAAAACAAAAAAACGGAAAATTAAGAATACAAAAAAAATAAGTAAAATAAATTGTTTTTGAGGGGGTTTGCGGGAGGTGAGGTGGGTGGTGCAGAAAAACGAAAAAACAGAAAATTGAAAATACAAAAAAAAAGAGTAAAATTGGGGCAACTAAGTAAATTTTTAGATAAGTTGGGTTGAGATCCTTTTGTTTTAGGATACAAAAAAAAAAAAGTAAAATTGGGGCAACTAAGTAAATTTTTAGATAAGTTGGGTTGAGATCCTTTTGTTTTAGGTGAGTTTCATGGGTTGTATTTGGGCTACTTTATGGGTCAGAATGGGCTATAAAAATAATGGGTTAATTTGGGCTCAAGCCCAAATAGCCCCATGAGCTAAAATGTTTGTAGCCCAACCCATTAATCTCTGGCGGGTGGGATGGGTTTGGGCTCAAATTGCCACCCCTACTTATACATACTTGCCTTTAAGAGCGCTACTCTGAGACAATTTAAAAACACATACAAAAGTTCGCATTGCCGTGTCCATTGAAGAACTATCCAATGGTGATGTAAATGACAGCCATTGGTACTTGCCTGTCACTTCTTCCATGATTGTATTTATTTGCCTGACTACCCTTCTTTGCTCCCAAAAGTCCAGAAAGGGTAACACCTGAATTAGATTAGATCTCTTTGGATGAGGTGATATAGAATCTAATTAACATAAACTAAACAATCTGATTTTAATTTTCTGTTGTAATAACTCTGTAAAACTAAATAAAGATGCAATTGTTTGTGGATACAGTTTCTTGGCAGCTTAAAAGTCATTCCCTTTGTTCAATTTTATATTGCACTCTTTCCTTATTAGCCTGTTCCAAAATGAATGACTTCCGTCATATAAAATGAAATAGTGGGAATACCTTTTTTTTGCTTCATTGTAGTGATTTGAATTCTATGTATTCATGTTCTCTCTCTGTTTTTAACTTTGCAGTCTGCACAGCTCAATTTGTGGTCATGTTCACCAGTTCTTATTCTGAGGAAAACTGCATTTGCAATGCATATATATCTCAGTCAACCCGTGGTTTGAGGTCATCACTCAAAGAACATGTAAGATGATGGCTTGATGGTACTTCTTATTTTGCTTATTTCTTCATGGTATTCTTCAAGCACAGTTCTGTTGTTATCCAGCTCGTTTTGGCCTATTTGGTTTTTGCTGTTACCCTCCTGCAAAGTGCTGATACAATGCTTTTAGTTTGTGATTGTAAAAATTGATCTTGGAGCAGCTCGGGGATGTTCTAATGAGTCACTAAAGTTTCATATACTTGATTAGGTCTAACCTCTACAATTTAAGCTCCTCAACAACTAGACTAGTTTTAATGATGTAATGATTTGCAGGTAATGTTAGTTTGGATTTGAATAGCATCTTAAATTGCCTGATAACATTACACAAGTTATGAAACTTGGTACATGCTCCAGTGGAGAAGTTCCATATGTTAGTCCATAAATAGGAGCCGTAAAGCAAAAGGTGTTAAAGACAATATAGCCCCAGGACTTTAAGTGAGAAGCGAATGCATGGTGTGTAAATATTGCATCACGTAACCTCTATCTGTTGAAAATGTGTTAAAAAGATAGGAAATAAGTTTTTTTTCCTTTTCTAAAAGCATAAAGCTGGCATTCTAGCTCAGTATATTACTACAGTATAACAAGTGACAAAAGTTGGTGCCAAGTCTTTAGGAGCAAGATAGAATAACTGATCAGTGGACTCTTTGGCTTTCCACAGCCATTTGAGTCAAGCAAATAAAGTTGGGCAAAACTATTTGAAATTGAAGTTGGAAAATAAATTATTCGACATACAAGTCCAGGGCACAACTTCAACTGTTTTTTTGAAACTGGCCAAGCTCAAAGAGAGTGCTTGTGAGTTACAAGATCTAAGACACCCCATAGAAAAAGAAAAAGAAGGGATTGTGACTGTACAAAAAAGAAAGTCTACTCCTGTAGAGAGTTTATGAACTCTCTTCATCCTGAATGTTGTGCCAAAAACCGCAAAAAATTAATGATTTGAGTTGTCTTTTTAGAAGGCATCTCTTGTACAAAAGTGCGACATTGACTTCCATATACTTGCATAAAAAAGAAGGATTAGGAAACACTATCAGCTATAACAGTAAAGAAGGATGATTAGGATTTGACTCCTGGTTTCATTGTCTCCTGTATGTGCTATCTAATATCACTCAAGTGGTGATGCTAAAGTGCTGAATGGGCATGCATTTTAGCTGTGTGATTATGCATTTTGTTGCATATGTAATTTGTTAAGCTGATTATGTGTTGCAATCTTTTGTGGTGGTAGGATGTTTCTTTTTCTATGCCGCTTTGCCGCTCAAAATTGGAGGAACTTAGTACAGAAGAGCTGCTTGAGCTTTCAGAGATTGAGAAACAAAATCTGGGCCAGGTAAATTTGTCATGTAGTTGAGACTCACGTGGAAAAAAATCCGGGAGAGAAATTTGCTTACAAATCTTTGTATTAATGATGTCAGATTCTTTGACTTACTTGTCAATGCCTAGTTTTAAGAAAGGGAGAATTGTACAAAGTATTAAAAAGGGCAGCCCAGTGCACAAAGTATCCCGCGTTCACGCAGGGTCCGAGGAAGGCTGCACCCTAAGGAGGTGTGATGTAGGCAGCCTGCCCTGATGCAAGCATCAGTGACTGATTCCACGACTTGAACCCGTGATCAATAGGTCACACAGAGACAACTTGACCGTTGCTTCAAGGCTTCCCTTCAATTGTCCAAAGTATTGAGTGTTTTTTTCATGTTATGTCTGAGTTTCCTTTGCCTTAATGAACTTAACTTTCTCAATGTGGAAATTTTGGAGTAATTATAGTGATGTATAAAATTACTTTAGTGCTTGCTAGAAGAACTGTCGCGGTGTATTCAAATATTGGATTATTCAGTTTCCCCTTTTACCATGAAAAACTTTTTTATTGTTGAAGTATGTCAACTGCTTCCTTTAACAGCTTAAACTGCCAGAGACGAGACACTTTATAGTTCACAACATTGCCCCCCTGCCCCACCCAAATATTTTTTGATTTTTTTTCCTTGGGCCACACACATGGAAATATTTCATTTATAGGTTATGGTAGGCTGAACTAAGGACCTTTGCTTGCTTAATATGTTGAAGTGTGTGAATAACCTGATTTAAAAGCTTAAGTTGTAGAGGGGACATCCTTATTTATTTGTTGGTTTATAATAATTTTTTTTCCAACTGGTGAGTTTAATGTTTTATGCAGACTAGGCGGCGGGGTGCAATGTCTGATGTGGATAACCGGCCCCAATCTCTGCTGGCATTCACTGGAAATGAGAATGTTCATTCTTTATATGATTTTCTACTGAACTATAGGTAAGCTCATAGTTAATAAAAAAGTTTAGTTGTCTTCATTCCATATCCTCCCTTCCATCATATTATGCCACAGTTTTGATATTCAATTTCTCTAAACTACATAGCATTTTGTCAAATTTTCAGATATTTCTTAACTTCTCTAACTGGTGTGGACGTCCCTGCGTTGTATTCACGTATCCCATTTGAGAATGCTGCATTCACTGCCCCTGAGGTTGGTTTAAGACTTATGCATAATCTTGTTTCTTCAATTTGATTGTCCGAATAGTTGGGTTAAAGCCATGACCTTTGGGGTCGTTCTTATGGAGATGAGATAGTACACGATTATAAGACAATTATAGTATGAGTAGTAAGCAAATACATGGATTGTAACCGGATATACATTTGCAGTTGTGTGTTTGCTTGATTGTGATGAAGACTTTAACGGAGGGCTCAATATAACACTGTTCTTGGTTTGCCCTTCAATGAACATTTTCTTCCTCCCAATCTTCACCCAAGATTGGAGTCTCTCACCTTATATCCAAAGGATAATTTCGGCATTTAGGGGCCAATATGGTTAACCGATCAAAAAAGAAAGATAACAATCCCAATATGCTCTTTTTTTAAAATTTTAATTTTGTAAATAGTAACTCCCATATTAGCAATTTCATTTTCCCTAAGATAATAAAATGTACACACGTTATCATTTGTTGTATTGTTGATAGATCTATCTTGTTTATCTTATGCTTTTAGATAATGTGTAGCCACTTAATTCAACAGGAATACTGTAAAAGTTTTTTTTTTTAACATGCCAATGATTGTGCCTGTACTTGCCTCAGTGTGGCTTTATGCTTCATAAGCTGTCTTCCTCTGTTAGGCGTTTAAACATAAGCTATCAGATTTGTGGCACTCCCCTAAAACTAGTAATAATAAATGGGTTTGTGAAATACAAAACAAACTCGTTTCTTAGTTTGAACTTGGAAAAAAAAAATAGAGCATGACAGTCTATTCTAGAGTTCAGAATTTGCCACTGTGGGATATGCAGCTATAGAAAATTTGAGGGCTACACCTGCTGACCAGTAGTATAACAGCGGCACATTTTTCTAATAGTGGAGGCTTAAAGTAAATAAGTTACTGCACTTCATTAAGTGTCACTCCCGATGTGGGGCTTATTATATCATATCAATTTCTATTAAGATACACCCATGATATGTCCAGGATGCCCTATCTTGTTAGTTTCCTTATTTGTCAATTTATATTGGATACAAGTACCTTAAGAAAAGATGCTTGCGGCAGAACAAAGCATCACTTGTCTAAGTGTTTGACTGTGAATATAGATATCAGATACTATTTTCTTTGGCTAAATAAATGGATGAACTATATCTATGCTTGTACATAAGATATGTAATTGAAGGTGGCATGTCGCAGTCTGCTTGATATTTGAATGTTTGTTAAATTTGATCTGTTCGTTCATAGTTGAGACCTTAAATCTGTTTTAATCTTTGAGGCAGTTGAGTTTAACTAAAAATTTGCTGAATAAAACACGCAAAGACTTGCTCTTACTTTGTGATACAGGCACACATGCACGACACACTCTTTCATTTTTACAAAAACTGTTAGTGATCTAGCTCTTTTATATGCCATAAGCTATTATCTACCTATGTTTTTTTATAATAGAGAGGCTAGGCTCGATGGACGTTCACAAAGCATTATCTGCACCTGCTGTCTTACTATCCCAAAAGATCTTGCTTTCCACTGTTGACTAATAAGAGTAATGTCTTTTTATAAAAGATAATTTCTCAATATACTGAGTCTTAAGCTGATTATTACTTATTATGCTACAAAAAATAATCTCTAAATGTCTTCAGTCGAGAGCTTGTTATTGCATTATCAATGTGTTCCGTCTTAAGCTGGTTATAGTGTTATCCAGAATGCAAATAGATATCACTATACCTACTCTGCAGGTCAGATGCAAGGAGGTCAGGAGAATTGATCAGGTAGCTTTTCAAGGAATGGAGTCAAATGTGCCTTGTGAGCATAATCAGCAACCATCTTCTGGGATGTGCTATAGTGTTGAAATTAAGGGTCGATACCTTGCCCCATGGGTAACCTCTGCTATATGTGATGCTTTCAGCTCTAACAGCACAAGTTTTGAGGCTAGGTATACTGTCTACAAAACACTGTTCACATGGATTATCTAGAATATATTGTTGCATGTAGTGTATTAAAACATGTTCTTTTACTGGTTGGAAGGGGATATTCCTTGGGGTGGTAAGATGTCCCAAGAGAAGTGAATGCTATCAGCAGATGATGCCCCTAAAGTAAGTTTGTAAGATGTTCTAAGAGAAGTGAAACGCTATCAGTAGATGATGCCCCTAAATAGGTGGAAGTGTTCTGCTAAGTTGATAGACGCCAAAAAACTAAAACCGGAAAGTGCTGCTTTGTATTCCTTACTAAAAAAAAGTGCTTCTTTATGTTGCATATTTCCAAGAACTTCCAGACTAATATTTTACTTAGGCCGTGGATTTGGTCTAGTGTCTTCAATATAGTGCAAGTGAGAAGATACTCAGAACTGGAGGGTTATTGAGAACTCACCAACTTTCATATTTTGGAACATGAAAAACCTTGAATGTCAGCATTTCATACTTGGTATTTTGGTTACAAAAGATCTACTGAAAGAAAGTTGAAACTTAAATGTTTCAATGTCAAAATCCAACTGGGAGAAATCCTTCAGTAATATGAAAAAACCTGCTAGTATGAAGATAGGTCTACTGTAGTGTCCAAATACTTGGACGATCCAACTTTTGTATTTGTATTCTGTTCAGAAGTTTTAATTTATCTTACTGATGCTGTTTTGTTTTATTTATTTACTTATGTATTCTTTTTTTTCTTTCTTCGTGGTATTTTATGGCTTTGCAGTTTTATCACAGAACCTACTTCGGTTGGCTTGAATACTTGTCTCAGTGTTAGCGGGAAATGTTCTGATCCACAAGTTTCAGCAACTGAAGCCTTGGATAACGGTAGCCTCTGTTTTGGTATCCCAAATACCAAATTGTGTGCCCAGATAAATTCTGCCTTTTTAAAGGGCGTGAAGTACTTTGGCGGTTCATATACTGCTTCTCTTTCACCTGTTTGACATCCTGTGTTGTGACATATTCTGGGTAAATTATAAACTGGCATCTGTTTTTGCTGCAATACATCTTTCTGTTTGTAAAGTTGTTCAGTAATTGTTTGTGAGTGAACTTTATTTTGTCAAATTAATAGGAGGCACGGTTCATCCCTCATTTTTATTTTAAACTAATCTTGCTGTGTAGCGGCCTTGAAAGCTAATGCAGCGCATAATTTGCAAAAAGGCTGATGATTAATGCAACTACAAACTTTATGCATGCAATTGCCATTAAAAGTTCATAGTTGTCCGTGTTGGTTCTGGTGATTGGGATTGCTCTACTGCAGTGCATTGCAGTTGATGGCATTTGCTATGCCGTTGTTTCTTGCAAACTTTGCTTAAGAGGTGGCAAAATGGTTAAAGGAAAACAATTATCCATCCATATTATACATCAAAAAATGGGTTGGATAATGAACCATTTAAAAATGGGTTGAATATGGATAAAGAACCATATTATCCACTTAGAAAATGGTTAACCAAATGGATAACTAATGTGTTTAACTTTTACATTTGTAAAGTCTCAAATTGGTTTGGAAGACTAGGAATTCTCTTATAAGTGAATATATTTAAGAAGCCATGGATAATAAGGATATCCATATTAATCGCCGGATAAATCCGTTTTTATCCGTTTCAAATACGTATTGGGTCGGAGAATTTATCCATTTTTTACATTACCCGTTTTGAATCATGATCGGGTCGAATCATGTGTCCGTATCGTACATTTTCCTCATTCTATTTTATGAGTTTGCGAGTTATAAGCTTGTAATGCCTGGTTCGAACCAATCTTTAGTTGTTCCATGCGCAATGAAAGGCTGACTTTTCTTATTGTCAAGTAGCTAATTGTAGCTGCAGCACTATATTTTTCTAAAAATCTAGTTTAATGTGATTTTGGTTTGAAGCCATTCACTGGAAGTGTTTTCCCTTCCTTTATTGCTCTTAATTATGCGGAAATATAAAACATGAATATTTTCATGTAATTATCAACTGAGTATCAGTTAGCGAAAGAAATTTAGGGTGTGTTTGGTACGAAGGAAAATGTTTTTCATGGTAATTGTTTTCCTAGAAAATGTTTTCATGGAAAATGAGTGGTTTTATCACTTATTTTTCCTTGTTTGGTTGGTGAGTAAAAAATATTTTTCGGAAAATATTTTCTATTGTTTGGTTAGAGAGTAGAAAATATTTTTTTATGCAACCCTCCTCCCCCTCCCCCCTCCCCCACCCCTTCCGCGAGTCTCTAAAAATTGACACAACCCATTTTTTACGCAAAAATTGCGAACTTTCGAACCTGTAAATTTTATAATTTTTAAACCTGTAAACTTCCAAACACATAAACCTCGAACTCATAACTTTGGAACTCGTAAAATTTCGAACCTGAAAACCGAAAGATGAAAAAACTAAAACTGAAAATATATAAAGAAATATATTTTTTTCGGGGGGAGGGGCAGAAAAACGAAAAAACATAAATTTGAAATTACAAAAAAAAAAGCTTTTTGTGGGTGGGGGTGGTGCAGAAAAATGAAAAAAACAAAAATTTGAAATTACAAAAAAAAAGTTTTTGTGTGCAGGGGGGGATGAGTGTGCAAAAAAACGGAAAAACAGAAATAATTTGAAATTACAAAAAAAAATTAATTTTTTGGCGGGGGAAGGGAGAGGTGGGGAAGGGGGTAGCATGGTGGGTGGTGAAACAAAAATGAAACTGAAATTTGAAAAAGAAAAGCCTTTTTGAAGAGGGGGTGAGGTTGGGTTGGGTGTTGGGTAGGGGAATAGGGTGGGGAAGATTGAGAAGAAGTTTTGAAAAATATTTTCCTTTTTCTTAATAAGGAAAACATTTTCCTCGAATTGGAGGAAAATGAGTTCATAAGGAAAATATTTTCCAAAACATTTAAGCCAATCAAACAGGATTTCAGTTGTACTTTACTCTCCCTTCCAGAATTATCCACAATTTCAGGTTTTGCAGTTACACGTTATTAAACTATCTTGAAAGACATCTCCATTGGCCAACACGAGGTCCTTTAGCTCGTCTAAAAGAATTAGCAAGCTCAAACCAAACAAGTACCTAAACAAGCATCATGACGATTTCAGTGCCAATTATCTAGCTCAAACTAGAACTCGTAGCAGGCAAAATTAGAAATAGATTTTGCTTTCAAAAGAGTACAATCTGAGCAATAAGATAAAATATATAGCAGAACGGAGAGCCAAAAACAAATTAAACCAAGGGGAATTAGAGAGCAAGGTGTGGCAAAATTTAATAGCAAATTAAAGCGCAATAATATCTTCTCCATTCTATTCCGCACAGAAAGAAAAAGAAGCATAAACAAAGTTCACGAAAATGAAATAAAATTAAATAGAATACAAAAGTTAGCCATGCATGATCTTCTCACCCAAAACCATTAAACCATCAAAACCATTAAAACACAATGCGATACAAGTCGACATGGATCAAACAAGTAGGTTCGATAAAAGAGCTGCCTGTCTCAAATTGAGATCAAAGCGACCGCACATTTCATACAAGACTCCTAACAAGTACAGGAGTGGACATTCGCTAAAATAATATGCCTAAAACAAACTACTCCCTCCATCCCATTTACGTGATACAAAGTTTAACAAGTAATTAAAGGAACTTTTGACACAAGCTAAGCTAGCTAAATATACGCAAAGTATCAAAAATTGTAAGTTGTGAGAATTCCATGTCCTTTCATTTTCTCTATCCTAGTAACACAATGATCTTCTATATAAGTATGTCCAAACAAGTCATGTCATTAAGGGTAAAGTAACAATGCTAACTTTTAATAGTTTCAAAACTCTTTTTAAAAAAGACTAAAATGAAACATAGGGAGTATGATAAATAACAATTTATCGATTTGGTATTCCTAGCCTGGTAGCTTATGTCATAATAATAAGTAAATTAGGCTATTATACATTAAAAATGCTTAACTGTTATAAAATAAAGACTGTAAAATAAAGACAAGTATAGAGAGAAACCGATATATTATTCGAATTCAAGCTGATGTACGTAATGAACTGAAATCTCGTCTATTTATAGAAGAAAGGAAGCTGCTGTGTAAGCTGCTACTGCAAGCTGCTGTGTAAGCTGCTACTGCAAGCTGCTGTGTAAGCTGCTACTGCAAGCTGCTGTGTAAGCTGCTACTATACCAGATATGGATAATCTTCTACTGAGAGCAATGTTTATCCATAACGGAGTACTGAATAGATAAGTTTATTATACCCGGTATGGATAATCTTCTCCTTAGGGTAATATTTATCCATAACCGAGTACCGAAGTGATAAGCTTCTTTAGGAAGCTTATTTACAATAGAGTACTAAATGGATAAACATGTTTACGGTAGAGTCCCATATGGATAAGCTTCTTCAGGAAGATTATTTACAACGGAGTACTAAATGAACATCCATAATATAATATATTTATAACACTCCCCTTGGATGTTCATTAAAAGATAATGCGTCTCATTAAAACCTTACTAGGAAAAACCACGTGGGAAAAAAACCTAGTGAAGGAAAAAGAGTACACATATTTAGTAATACGCATTGCTATGTGCCTCATTAAAAACCTTATAAGGAAAACCCCATGGGAAAAAATCTTAGTAAGGGAAAAAGAGTGCATCGCGTATTTTACTCCCCCTGATGAAAACCTTGTTTCAAATATTTGAGTCTCCGCATTCCAATCTTGTATACCATCTTCTCAAAAGTTGAAGTTGGCAAAGATTTAGTGAATAAATCTACTGGATTATCACTTGAACGGATTTGTTGCACATCAATGTCACCACTTTTCTGAAAATCGTGTGTGGAATAATTTTGGTGAAATGTGCTTCGTTCTCTCCTTTTATAAATCCTCATTTCAATTGGGCTATGCATGCAGCATTGTCTTCGTATAAAATTGTGGGTCTTTTCTCACATTCCAAACCACATTTTTCTCGAATAAAATGAACTCAACCATACGCATTCCCTACTTGCTTCATGAATAGCTATTATCTCAGCGTGATTCGAAGAAGTAACAATAATAGATTGCTTTGTGGAGCACCATGATATGATAGTACCTCCATATGTAAATACGTAGCCGGTTTGAGATCGAGATTTATGGGGATCAAATAAATAACCCGCATTTGCATAACCAACAAGGTCTGCACTATCTTTGTTAGCATAAAACAAACCCATATCAAGAGTTCCCTTTAAATATCGCAATATATGCTTAATCCCGTTCAAATGTCTCCGTGTAGGAGAAGAACTATATCTTGCTAGTAAATTAACAGAAAATGCTATGTCAGGCTTGTAGCATTAGCAAGATATATTAGTGCACCAATTGCACTGAGATAGGGTACTTCGGGACCAAGGAGTTCCTCGTCCTCTTCTGGAGGTCGGAACAAATCCTTATTCACTTCAAGTGATCGAACAACCATTGGTCTACTCAATGGGTGCACTTTGTCCATGTAAAAGCGTTTTAAGACCCTTTCTGTATAGGCAGATTGATGGATAAAGATCCCGTCTGCTAAATGTTCAATTTGCAGACCAAGACAAAGTTTTGTCTTTCCAAGATCTTTCATCTCAAATTCTTTCTTAAGATATTCAATTGCCTTTTGGAGCTCTTCTGGAGTTCCAACAAGATTTATGTCATCAACATAAACAGCAAGTATAGCAAATTCTGATGCCATTTTCTTTATAAAAATACATGGACAAATAACATCATTTATGTAACCTTCTTTCAGCAAATATTCACTAAGGCGATTATACCACATGCGCCCAGATTGCTTTAAACCGTAAAAAGATCTTTGTAATCTGATTGAATACATTTCCTGAGATTTTGCTTCAGGCATTTTAAATCCTTCAGGGATTTTCATATAAACTTCATTATCAAGTGAACCGTACAGATAAGCTGTAACTACATCTATTAGATGTATTTCAAGCTTTTCATGTAGTGCTAAACTGATGAGATATCGAAATGTTATGGCATCCATAACAGGTGAATATGTTTCATCAAAATTGATTCCAGGTCATTGTGAGAATCCTTGTGTAACAAGGCGAGCTTTGTATCTTTCAACTTCATTTTTATCATTCCTTTTTCGCACAAAACCCGCAGGTGTTTGGACTACTGGTCCAAGGACCTCTCTTTTAGCAAGTGACTTCAATTCCGATTGAATTGCCTCTTGCCATTTTGGCCAATCAGATCTTTGTCGACATTCTTCGACAGATCGAGGTTCAAGATCCTCACTATCTTGCATAATATTAAGTGCAACATTATATGCAAAAATATTATCCACCACTATTTCAGATCGATTTAAATTAATCCTATCACCGATCAAACTTATTAAAAGTTCCTCACTCACATGAGCTTCGGGTTCATTAATTTCTTCAGGAATCTCAGAACTAATCAGATTTTGGGTCTCTTCAGGAGATCCCTTCATAGTATCGTTTTGATCATTTGTCGATTTTCTTTTTCGAGGATTTCGATCCTTAGAGCCCAAAGGCCTACCACGCTTCAGGCGTGCTTTAGGTTCACTATCTCTCATGCTAGTAGATGGTCCTACTGGGACATCAATTCGGATATGCACATTCTCTGCTGGGATATGTGACTTGGTTATCCTTTTCAAATCAGTAAATGCGTCTGGCATTTGATTTGATATATTCTGTAAATGGATGATCTTCTGGACCTCCTGATTACATATAGGGGTACGGGGATCAAAGTGAGATAATGATGAAATTTTCCACACAATTTCTCTTTTGATTTCCTTTTTCTCTTCCCCTAATTGTGGAAAATTTGTTTCATCAAACCGACAATCTGCAAATCGAGCAGTAAATAAATCTCCTGTTAATGGTTCAAGATAGCGAATAACAGAGGGTGATTCAAACCCAACATATATTCCTATCCTTCTTTGTGGTCTCATATTACTACGTTGTGGTGGTTCTACTGGCACATATACAGCACATCCGAAAATTCGTAGATGGGCAATATTTGGTTCATGACCAAAAACTAATTGTGACGGAGAATATTTATTATAATGTGTCGGTCTGAGACAGATAAGTGATGCTGCATGCAAGATAGCATGGCCCCAAGCAGTAGTGGTCTTGCTATCAATTGCAGGCGTTTAATAAATGACTCTGCAAGGCCATTTTGAGTATGAACATAAGCTACAAGATGTTCAACTTTTATCCCAACGGATAGACAATAATCATCAAAAGCTTGAGATGAGAATTCTCCAGCATCATCAAGGCGAATAGCCTTTATAGGATAATCTGGGAATTCTGCCCTTAATCGAATTATTTGGGCTAATAGCTTTGCAAACGCCAGGTTGCGAGATGATAGTAGGCACACATGAGACCATCTTGATGATGCATCTATTAGGACCATAAAATATCTAGACAACCCACTTGGTGGGTGAATAGGTCCACATATATCCCCATGTATACACTCTAAAAAGGCAGAGGATTCAATACCAACCTTCATTGGTGATGGTCTAGTGATCATTTTTCCTTGATAACAAGCATCACAAGAAAATTCGTCATTTGTAAGAATCTTCAAGTTCTTTAATGGATGCCCACTCGAATTTTTAGTAATTCGTCTCATCATTATTGATACGGGATGGCCCAAACGGCCATGCCAAAGCACAAAAGTATTTGAATCCATAAACTTCTGGTTTACGATAGAGTGTGCTTCAATTGTACTAATTTTTGAATAGTATAAGAAAGAAGATAAAGTTGTTAACTTTTCTACAATGCATTCCTGGCCAGAAATATTCTTTGTAATATAAAGATATTCTCTGTTCATTTCATCTATTGTCTCAACATGATACCCATTTCGGCGGATATCTATAAAAATCAACAAGTTTCTTCGGGACTTGGAGGAGAACAATGCATTGTCTATAATAAGTTTTGTTCCCTTAGACATAAATATTATGGCTCTTCCGGAGCCTTCAATCAAACTTATATTACCAAAAATTGTTGAAACATTTGCTTTTTCCTTATGCAAATAAGAAAAGTATTTCTGATCGTTGAATATGGCATGAGTTGTTCCACTATCAATAACACAAATATCTTCATGATTTGTCTTTGATCCAAACATAATTTGAGGGTTATCCATATTCTTCAAAATAACATAAATAAAATATATTATAGTAAACATCATTATCAAAGCATAAATTTTATTTATGTACAACAATTACATAACCATACTATCTATTACAAACAACAAAAATTAAAATATTTACATTTCTACAGATTCACTACCGATTACATGACTTATTTCTCCTTCTGGGAGTGTAAAGTAATCAGCTACATCCAAATGCCTGAAGTCTAAATTATCTTCAGAAATAAAATTTGCTTCAGCATTTTTCTCTGTCTTCTTCAGGGAGGCTTGATAAAGCTCAACCAGGTGCTTTGGCGTACGGCAGGTACGTGACCAGTGCCTTTTTCCTCCACATTTATAGCATGTATTTTCTGCATTTGGCTCTTGCACCGCTTCATGCTTTTGTTCCTTCCTTTTCCACTACTGGTGGTGAGGAGGCTTCTTTGGTGCATTATTATTACCATGATTGGGGTTTCTTCCCCGACCACGGCCATGACCACGACTGGGGACACGACCTCTTCCATGTTTAGCTTGGTGGAAGTTCGTCTCATTCACTTCAGGGAATGACCAAGAACCAATAGGTCAACTTTCATCATTTTTCATTAATAGCCCATTATGTTGATCTACTATAAGAAGATGTGAGATAAGTTCAGAATACATTTTAAATCCCATCTCTCGATATTGCTGCTGCAGGAGCATATTCGAAGCATGAAAAGTAGTGAATGTTTTCTCCAACATATCATGATCAGTAATATTATCACCACATAATTTCAATTGGGAAATAATTCTGAACATAGCAGAATTATACTCACTGATAGATTTAAAATCTTGTAGCCTTAGATGAGTCCAATCATAACGTGCCTGTGGAAGAACGACCATCTTCAGATGGTCATATCTATCTTTCAAATTATTCCACAGTATGACTAGATCTTTAATAGTGAGATATTCCATTTTCAGGCCCCCATCAAGGTGATGGCATAGGAATATCATTGCTTTGGCACGGTCTTGGTTTGATGCCTGATTTTTATCCTTGATTGTGTCTGCCAGACCCATCGCATCAAGATGAATTTCAGCATCAAGCACCCAAGACATGTAGCTTTTGCCCGATATATCCAGGGCTACAAATTCAAGTTTAGAAAGACTTGACATTATTTAGGAAAAGAAAGTTCTTACCTCTAATACTTTCAAAGTATTTGCTCGAGATGTCAGAGTCTCGTACTGATAACGTGTTATAAAATAACGACTGTAAAGTAAAGACAAGTGTAGAGAGAAACTGATATATTATTCGAATTCAAACTGATGTACATAATGAACTGAAATCTCTTCTATTTATAAAAGAAAGGAAGTTGTTGTGTAAGCTGCTATTACAAGCTGCTGTGTAAGCTGCTACTGCAAGCTGATGTGTAAGCTGCTACTGCAAGCTGCTGTGTAAGCTGCTACGCAAGCTGCTGTGTAAGCTGCTACTGCAAGCTGCTGTGTAAGCTGCTACTATACCAGATATGGATAATCTTCTACTGAGAGCAATGTTTATCCATAACGGAGTACTGAATGGATAAGTTTATTATACCTACTATGGATAATCTTCTCCTTAGGGTAATATTTATCCATAACCGGGTACCGAAGTGATAAGCTTCTTCAGGAAGCTTATTTTCAATAGAGTACTAAATGGATAAACAAATTTACGGTGGAGTCCCATATGGATAAGCTTCTTCAGGAAGATTATTTACAACGGAGTACTAAATGAACATCCATAATATAATATATTTATAACATTAAGGTAATTTTTGAACGTTTTTTACAAATTCAATTACTTTTTTTTATCATGTAAGAAATAGACAAATTAAACAAAATTGGTAAAACTGAGATGAAGTGAGGTAAGAAGACTTATGGTAAAAATATCTGTTAACATGGGACTGTAACCTAAATAGCTGGGATGTAGTGGTTCAAAGCAATGGAAATTAAGGAAGATATTCGTCCTGCCGCTTTTAACATTTTTTTTACTTGGATGAATATTTTTTCCTTTTGGATTTTTGTACTTGCATATAGTACAAAAAAAAGGAATAAAATAAAATAAAATAAAATAAAAAAATTGGTCATACTGATTAGAAGCATAAATCATCTTGAAGAAAAGAAGAAATACTTCACATCTTTATCTAGGTTGATTAATTACTTTTTTGAAATTTGGAAAACAAACCAGCTATTGAGAAAGTATACTTCATAATTTATGGTCGTATCATTTGAAAGCAAACAATGATTAGTACAACTACTAGAAGAGGGATTTTCGAGTATCCATAATCTACTTGATGCTTGCTACTGATTTACCATTTTCAGGTATTTTATATGAATGATGTATAAGCTACAACTGGTAAGTTGTTACCTATAATGTCACTTTTCAGGTAATATTAATGCTGAATTTATGTATTAGTACTATATATGTGTTGTTACCTATATGTTGTACTTTTGATAAATTTATTCACTAATTGCTTAGTTGAATTGAGTGAAGGAAGCTCATGGCATTAAATCAAATCCAATAGGTAGGGTATACCCCGAAAACAATAATATTTTTGAGAGAGGCTCAATAAATATTATGACAATGATTTTATGATCCATTTAAACTCTAATAGAATTTAGAAGAAATATTCTGACCGCAAACGATTGTATTTTATATAGATGCTACAAATAATTGATAAAGCTTTATGCTGATTTGAGATTTGTACACTTATTTAAGAAAGCAAATTTAATTTGCTAAGTTGCAAATTAGATGCGTACAACGTTCTTGGCATATGATTGAAATTAAGGCTTTAAAATGAATCTCAATATTGTTTAGCCTATTATGCCATTGATTGAGGGTAAGACATCAGGATCAAGTCATGATACTCCATAATGATAAGAGTTGGGTTTGAGTCTCAATTTATTATGGCCTAACATGCATTTATATTGGTAAGACATTGGGATTGAGTCTCAATATAGCATATTGATGATATAATGATGACTAAAGAAAAATAATATATTTCATGCAAAGACATAAAGATTGTCCCACGTGATTTGCTCCATTTTTGAAGTGAATGTGGTAGCATTGCATAATAAGTTTCAATGAAGACAAGTGGTTGAACAATGAATATGGGTATTCCAAAGATCAAAATAATAATAATAATCATTACTATGATTATAAAAGGAGAATAATAAGTGTTCTCTAAATAGTCATTCAAAATGTGAACGCCATGTTTACCATCAAATTGGTATATATAAAAAATAATAAAGCATGCCATTGATTATGATCTATTCCTTGAAGAGAATGTGACTTTTGATAAGTGTTGAAAATGCAGACCCATTCCTGAATGTGAATGTGACAATATGTGATAAAAGTAATGAATAAAGACATGGAATGCATGATTTGATGAATACCACACAACTCACCTCTAAGGGAGGTTTGAGTGAAATAAAGAGAATAAATATTATTATGTTGTTACATGAATATGTCATTGGTCTCGTACATATGATACGCCAAAATATTTTGGCATGCCTTATAAAAGTTATTAAAGACAAAACTAAAGCAATAAATAATTTTGCTTATGATGATTTTGACTATGACAATGTATTATGATATAATTTTCTCTGTGAAGGAGACATCTACCATATGAATGGTATGATAAAAGATTTTGTAGTACAAAAGTTATTAAGAGCTCCGAAAAAACTAATTTGTTACTACCCGGATGAATAAAATTATTCATGATATTGATATTGTAAAGTCTCAAAAGAAACTTTTTGAGTTTCAAATGAATAAGTCAGTGGTTGGCATATTGAAACTATAAATGAAAAGAAGATTGAATATCTTCATATTTCTATAATCATACCAGGTAAATATAAAAGGTTTTCCGATTAAGTTTCTATTTATACTACACAAATATAAGCATGATGATAGAATCATATGCCACAAGTAAATTAGAGATTTACTGAAATAAATATTAGTTGGCATGACCGGTTGCCCACCTCAATTATGATGCGAAAAATTAATTGAGGATTACATTGGCATGTATTGAAGTAATAGAAGATTCTTCATGAATTCTCTTATGCTGCTTATTCTCATGATATACCAGTTAAAAGTTAGGATTGAATCCCTTGATTTCTGGAACGAATAAAAGGTGATAAATATATGGGCCCAGTCACCTGCCATGTGGACTGTTTACTATTATATGATTTTAATAGATGCATCTATTTTATGGTCACATGTGCATTTGTTATCAACTTGCAGTTTGGCTTTTGCAAGATTGCTTGCTCAGATTATTAGAGCACAGTTCCAAAATATAAATTATGATGATTTATCTTGATAATACTGGGTTAAATTCAAGTTGGTTTAGCAGAAATTGTATGCCTCCAATTATAGCTAAATCATTGTTTATGAGAACAAAACTACCAAAATAAAATCTGGTATGTGATGTATTATTTAATATACAATAGCACTTGTACGCATTTAGCCAAGTTATGATAAGTTCTCCCTATCACAATCGGTTCAAGGTCAGGAACCAAATAATTTATATCTAGAAATATGAATATGCTATATAATTTAATTGTTCCACCACAATGCACGAAGATGAGTCTCCAAAGAATGTTGGGGATATGTGTTGGTGATCCCAATATTAGGGGGAGAAAATGAGTTGTTGAAAAAAAAATATGGAAGAAATTATTATAAGTACACTTAGATCCTCGTACAAGAAAATGTATACTTGAAGTTCAAGTGATAATGCATTTATATGGCCAGGTGCATTTGCTGACCCAAAGCTTGTAATGACCCAACCAGTCGTTTTAAGAATTTATGCCCCGATACCCTATTAACTACTTTTCCCGTATTTGTTTCTGCTATTTTGATTCGCCGGGATGTTTGGTGTTGAGTTTCGGAGTGTTTTGGGACACTTAGTCCCTAAATGAGAGCTTAAGCTATAGAATTTGGATCGTAGTCGGAGCAGTGTGAAGACGGCCTCAGAATGGAATTCCGTCAGTTCTGTTAGCCCCGTTGGGTGATTTTGGGCTTAGGGGCGTGTTCGAGATTGTGTTCTGGAGGTTCGTAGCTTATTTAGGCTTGAAATGCCGAAAGTTGAACTTTTGAAGTTTCCGGCTCGATAGTGAAATTTTGATATCGGGGTCGGAATGGAATTCTGAAAGTTGGAGTAGCTCCGTAGTGTTGAATGTGATGTGCTTGCAAAATTTCAGGTCATTCGGGCGAGGTTTTGATAGACTTTTTGATCGAAAGCGTAATTTGAGAGTTTTTGGAGTTCTTAGGCTTGAATCCGATGTTAAATTGGTATTGTGATGTCGTTTTGAGCGTTCCAAAGATTGGAACAATTTTGAATGATGTTTTAGGATTGGTTGGCATGTTTGGTTGAGGTCCCGGGGGCCTCGGGTGTGTTTCGGATGCTCAACGGGTCATTTTTGGAACTTAGAGAATTGCAGAAAAAGTTGTAGCAGTCAGTTCTGGTTTCCTTCTTCACGTTCGCAAGTGGGGTCTCTCATTCACTAGGAGGAGCTGGGGCTGGTGAAGGCTTAATGCTTTGCGTTCGCGAAGGTATTCACGCGTTCACAAGGCTGTGGGATATTATACCTACGCGTTCGCGAAGGTAGTCCCTCGTTCGCGCAGGAGGAGGGAAGTTGGTCATCACGTTCACGTCTTGGGCATCGCATTCGTGAAAGAGGAAAGCTGGACTAAGTGGAGCTGTGCTTCGCGAACGTGAGGGTCCTTCCGCGTTCGTGAAGAAGGATTTATCTGGGCAGAATATAAAATTTCAAAGTCGAGGATTTAGACATTTTTGTGAAAACTAGAGTTTGGGAGCTCGGATTTGATCAAGGTTTTGAGGGATTTTAAGAGATATCAATTGGGTAATGATTCTTAACTCTTTTTTGATTGTACCCCATTAATCTAAATATGAATTCATCATCTAATTTAGGATTTAGAGTGAGAAATTGGGGAAAATTTGGAGAAAGTTCTTATACCTAAATTTCGAGTTTTGATTGAGAATTTGACATTGGATTTGTATAATTTTGGTATAGTTAGACTCGTGAGAGTAAGAGAATTATGAAAATGTGAATTTTACCCGATTCCGAGATGTGGGTCCGAGGGCATTTTGGTCATTTTACCTAATTTTGCGTATTAGCTTAGAATTTATTTGTGGAATCAGTTACTTGAAGTTATATTTACATTATGCAATTGAATTTAATAGATTTGGGCCATTTGGAGTCGAGTTCTCGTGGCAAGAACGTGGTTTTGGGTTAATTTTGAGCCGGTTCGAGGTAAGTGGCTTGCCTAACCTAGTGTGGGGGAAACCCTCCCTCCTTAGGATTTGGTATTATTGATATTTGCAATGCCTTCTACGTAAGGTGACGAGTGCGTACTTGTGCTAATTGTTGAATTCATTAAGTAATTATAATTGTGTTTCTTTTCCTGTTTATACTACTTGCAATTTAAGCATGTTGTTAGTTTAGGGAAGCATGTCTAATTGACTTAATTGCTTTACTTGCTCAAACTGCCTTATTTGGATTATGTGCAACATGATAGGCTAGAGATACCTATTTTACCTTGGTATGGAATTTGAATTGAATTGTCTATTCTTCGGGTTGTTGCTATGTGTTTACTTTGGGACTATCCGGGAGATCTCCCTGCGTGTTTACTTTGGGACTACAGATTGATATTCCGGTAGATCTCCCTGCACATTTACATTGGGACTACGGGACTACACCCGGTAGATTCCCCTGTACTAGATATTTACATTTAGGACTACAGATCGAATTTCCGGTAGATCCCCGCACATTATGAGTTGGACAACGGGACTGCACCCGGGAGATCCACTAGATATTTATATTTGGGGACTACAGGACGGTGTCCTGAGAGATCCCCGATTTTTATCTCTATGTTGAGCTGTACTCCTTTCCGTGATTATTTTGTCTCTGTTATAGTTGCTATTGTTCTTCTATTCTGAGTCATTTCTTACTGTTGCACTTAGTTGTACTGTCTCATTCTATACTGTTATACCTTATATTTCATTTAATCTCAGTAGGGCCCTGACTTTCCTCGTCACTACCCGACCGAGGTTAGGCTTGGCACTTACTGAGTACCGCTGTGGTGTACTCATGCCCTTTCTGCGCATGTTTTTCATGTGCAAATCCAGGTACTTCCACTCAGTCTTATCACACTTGAGGCGAGGCGCTTTCGTAGAGACTTCGAGGTATATATTCCGCATCCGCAGACCGAAGAGTCCCTTTCTATTCTCAGTACCAGTATAGCCCTTCTATATTTTCCTTGTTGATAGATATTTCTGGAGTTAGAGCTTTTTATGTGAACTCTTAGCTTGTGATTCATGGGGTTCCGGATTTTGGGAGTGTTAGGTTGAGATTCTTGTATTGTTATATGCCAGGCGGCAACTTAAACACTGTTTCATTTTGTTATCTCGATTTTTAATTATTATCTTTCCGCAATTGTTTCTTTTCCGCATTTGTTAGGCTTACCTAGTCATAGAGACTAGGTGCCGTCATGATAGTTTACGGAGGGCGAACTGGGATCATGACAAAGCTAAATGTCATATTTCAACTGCTAATGCTCCAAATAAAATAAAGTTCATAATGAACAGAGTCTATGGCATGCATGAAGCATAATAGACTAATCAGTTCCATAGTAAACCTCCTTGAAGAAGGAGAGGAGCAATTGAGCAAATATTCAAGATGGTCATAATAAGGAGGCAAGTGCTCTAGAAGAACACCACGACATAACACTTCATAAGACCTCATGGGAGAGGCTCAGGTACTTGATAATAATGAGATAAAGAGATCTCAATAAGTTATGTCTTTATTGGGTAATAATGGAACCTACATAAATTGATCGTCGATGATATTGTTAATATAATGTAGAGCTCAATATTATTAATATTGACGAGGATCTTGAGCTCAAATCTATCATGAAATTTGGACAGATAAATGATTGGCCAAATGAAAAATACGCAATGAAAATTGACTTCACTTGAAAAATGTGAAGTTGGACGGATAGTCCCAACACCTGAAAGTATAAAGTCAATGGAGGTATAAATGTGTTCTTGTGCGAAAAGTTCAAGTCGATAAACATAAAGACAAATTGTGGCACAAGAAAATTAGTAATTATCCTCACATTGACTATATGAATATAGTCATTTCAGGTTTTAATCTGGCAATACATGAAAAACTTGATATGCTGTCATGACCTGGATTTGTCACCCTCGGGAGTCGTGATGGCGCCTACTAGTGAAAGCTAGGCAAGCCAATCATCCCAAATACTTCACCATTTTTTCCATTTTTAAATCCTTTAACAGTTTTGATTTAACATTATATAAGAAATGGAAATAAATAAGTAGAAGAACGAAACGTAACAATTTAATAAAAATTTCGATACAAATGCATAACACAACTACCCAGAACCGGTGTCACAATCTCACAGACTGTCTAGAAATACTACAAATAAGGGTCCAAAAGATAAATACAATGCCGTCTCTGAAATACATAGAAAAAACAGAATTGGAAAGATAGAAGGAGACACCAGGGCCTGCGGACGCCTGCAGGATTACCTCGGGTCGCCTGAATGGACTGAAGTTAGCAACCGCACAACGGTCCAAAAGCTGCAGCTTCGGGATCTGCACACACTGCAGAATGTAGTATCAGCACAACTGTCCCCATGTGCTGGTAAGTGCCTAGCCTAACCTCGGCGAAGTAGTGACGAGCCTAGGTCCGGACTGCCAAATAAATCTGTGCAGTTTAATTATATACAACGAAAGAATAAAAGTAGATATTTACAGTTAATGATGGGAGGGGGAAAACATGTTGCGGGGAGTATCAGATAACAACAGAATACCAATAGAGAAATGTAAAGAAAAACCATAACTCAACTGCCAATAAGAATAAGGAAGACAAACACAATATTCACTTCCATTTCTTTCTCGTTACGGCGTGCAACCCGATCCCAAATCATGTAATACCGTTGCGGCGTGCAACCCAATCCCATTTTATATAATACTATTGCAACATGAAACCCTATCCCATTTCATATATTACCGTTGCGGCGTGCAACCCGATCCCATTTCACATATTACCGTTGTGACGTGCAATCCGATCCCATTTCACATATCAGCATTGCGGCGCGCAACCCGATCCCTTTGCATATAATTCCGTTGCGGCGTGCAACCCAATCCCATTTCATATAATACCATTGCGGCATGCAACCCGATCCCGTTTCATATTCAACATCAATCATAAAAGAATCCCGACAAGGGAACAAGAGTATAACACAAACCTCCCGGCAAAGGAGACAATATCATAAGCAATAACATCCCGAAAAGGGAGACAATATCATAAATAATAACATTCCGGCAAGGGAACCAACAATGATAATCATCATATTAGGCATGGATAAATCACAACGGAGTCACAACAATTACAATACGAGACTCACGGACATGCTTGACACCGACGTATAGACACTCGTCACCATGTCTATACGTCGTACTCCACAATTAGTACATAGCAAAGAAGACACAATTCCTAATCTCTCAAGCTAAGGTTAGACCAAACACTTACCTCAATGCCACAAATACAATTCAAGCCTCAACTACCGCTTTACCTCTTATTTCCACCACCAATTCGCTTGTATCTAGCCACAATTTACTTAATAATATTAATAAATGCTAAATGGATCAATTTTAATGCATGAAAATAGGTTTTCAAATGATTTCCCCCAAAAGTCAAAAATCGACCCCGAGCCTACTTGATCCAAATACGAAATTCGAACCAAAACCCGATTACCCATTCACCCCCGAGCCCGAATATATAATTAGTTTTGGAATCTGACCTCAATTTGAGGTCTAAATCCCCAAATTTTAATAATCTTAGGTTTTACCCAAAATTCCCAAATTCCACCATGAAAACCCTAGATTCTAGGATGAAATCTTGTAAAACAATGTTAAGGAGTGAAAGAAATAAGTTAAAAATCACTTATTAGTGTTTTGGGGAAGAAAGAGTATTTGAAAAATCGCCTCTTATGTTTCAGGGTTTGTGAAAATTGAAAATAGCTGAAAAGTCCCGATTATATACTCCTCTCATACCCTTACCGTAGACCGCATAAAAAAAGGACCGCGACCGTGGAGCTCCACTGCGGACCGCGAAATATCGACCGCGACCGCGAAGACTTAGCCTTGCTCATCGTTGACCGCATAAATCCCACCGCGGTCACGAAGATCCTACCACGGCCGTGAAAATTCCATCGTGGACCGCGAAACCTGGCTTCAGAGACCTGCAACTGTCATGTTCTAAGTCTAAATGCACTCCGAGGCCTATCCAAAACTCACCCGAGCCCTCGGGGCTCCAAACTAATCATGCAGGCAAGTTTAAAAACATCATACAGACTTGCTCATGTGATCAAACCATCAAAATAACATCAACAATTACGAATTCAACCTCAAATTCATAAAATTACTTAAACACATTGAAATTTCCATTTTCTCTCAACTATAGGTCCGTTTTATACCAAACCACTTCAGATTCTTACCAAATTCCACAAAAACAACTTAATTATTATTTTAAATTTGTACCGGACTCCGGAACCAGAATACAGGCTCGATAACCTCAAGAATTACATCAATTCACTTCGAAAAACCTTTATATTTTCTAGAAAACAACTTTCTTTAAAAATTCAAATTCTAGGGTTTGGGACCTCGAAATTCAATTCCGGGCATATGCCCAAGTCCCAAATTTTACTACGGACCCTACGAGACCATCAGATCATGGGTCTGGGTCCGTTTACCAAGAATATTGACCAAAGTCAACTTTATTTAATTTTTAAAAGCTAATTTCCTTATTTCACTTAGTTTTCACATAAAAGCTTTCCGGAAATGTGCCCGGACTGCGCACGCAAATTAAGAAGAGATAAAAAGAGGGTTTTAAGGCCTCGGGACACTGAATTTTCTTGCAACACAAGTGATGACCCAAAGGTCATCACATATGCGTATAAGGAAAATCATTGAAGGATTTAAATTGCTCTGAAGCATATTAAGGTTTCTAAGAAATTTATTCAATAAAGCTTCAAAAATCCTTATATAGATTGAAACAATCAGGGCCCATGTGGTATAATCGTCTGAGTGAGTACATGTTGAAAGAATGGTACAAGAATGATTGAATTTGTCCTCGTGTTTTTATAAAAAGATCTAGATCTGAATTTGTTATAATTGCTATATATGTTGATGATTTAAATACCATTAGAACTCCTGGGGAGATTACTAATACAGTAGACTGTTTAAAAGAAAGAGTTTGAAATGAAAGATCTTGGAAAGATAAAAGTTTGTCTTAGCCTACAAATTGAGTATATGAAAAGATGTAATTTTTTCCATCAATCAACATACACTGAAAAGATTGTAAAGCGATTCTATATGGATAAAGCACATCCATTGAGTACCTCGATGATTGTGAGATCACTTGATATAAATAAAGATCCTTCTTGGTCCTGAAGTACCATATCTTAGTGCAATTGGTGCACTGATATATCTTGCTAACACTACAAAGCCTAATATAGCTTTTTCAGCTAATATCTTAGCAAGATATTGCTCTGCTCCTACAAGGAGATATTGGAATGAAATTAAACACGTATTGCGGTATCTAAAAGGAACAACCAATATGGACTTATTTTATGGCAATGATTGTAATCCTGATCTTGTTGGTTTTGCCGATGCTGGGTATTTTATCTGACCATTGAGATAGAATACTTTGAGACTAGTAGTTAATATATATATTCTTGCAATGGAATTGTTATTGTGCTACGAAAAATAACATAGAGCGGGGCAGTTTAAAGTGAAATTATTGCCCATACCCGGCCCGCTGCCGTCAGCCCGAACAGTTGTGAGGGAAATTGAAATCATTCAAATCCCCCAAAATTCCCCTCTCCCCCTTTTTATTTTCCCACTTCACTTCTCCTCTTCCCCAAAACTCCCCCCTACCCCACCGGAAACATCACTTCTACGTGGCTCAGCCTCTCTCCGAAAGCCGCAGATTTTCCTCTTATTGGATTTAGGGCAATCACTGATGATTCGGAACTTGTACGATTCTTAGGTTTTGATTAAATCTCAGGTAAATCGCTATTGTTTCACTGCCCTAAATGCTAAATCAAATGAATTAAATAAAAAGCTTATAAAATATGTATATTACGATATATCAACATCGCTTGTGTGATTTTATTGATTGTAATAATTGTTGACCATTTTTTGGGTATCTGATTTCTGTGTTTTTCTTTTTGATTTGTGATATATAAAGAAACTATTTGTTAGTTAAAGTTAGAGAAGATGGCAAAGGTTACTGCTGCGGGTCCCGTACATCGATCAAATGCACTTAAGTTTGGTGGGGGTGGTGGTTCTAAGGTCACTGCCACCACAGTGAAACGAAAAACTCCATCTGAGTTACCCGCGAGTACCTCTTTTCCCGATTTATTTTTAGTCAGCTTTTTAAATATGAAAGTAGAATTCTTTATGGCTATATATGTAATTTAAATGAGATGAACATAAGAATGAGATATTATGTGATTACTTTGTGGGTGAAGAGAGCATTTGTTAGTTAGGCCTAGTATGTAAAACCTCACTCACTTGTCCATCAATTGGGCCTTGTATGAGATGATTATCTTAAACTTTAAACTTTACATTTTACGTTTAATGTGATAAGATAGCAACACAAATATTTATGCCTTGTTTTAGTTCACAAATTTCAAAAGTATGTATTTAAACTCTGTACCTAGTCAAACTAATCACATAAAATGGGACAAATGGAGTGGTTAGTAACCTCTTTACCTGTATTAAAACCAAGACTTTAACTTATATTCACTTACAATATAAAAAGTTTTTTACATTATACTTTTTACATTGCACTTTAACTTACCTATTATGGCAAGTTATTTACTTTATTTTCAAGTTACCAGACTAGACTTATTGTGGATAGTCACATGTTGTATTGATCATAACTTAATTGTGTAAAACAGTTTTACATTATCCATATAAGTGCACAAAAATTAAGCTCTAAACATTATTTCATTCCTCCATTACACTATCCATATTAGTGCATCGGACGCACAAGTTTCTTTTTGCTTTTATTTTGAAAGAAACTCTTACAATATAGTTGAAATTAAATGTATTGGTTAATTTACAATTAAAATTTGACAAAAACTATCTTTATTTTTGAATTTTGTAAGTAGAACAAATCTCTTACCATGGGCGTCCATGAGCATCTTTCTCTACAACACCAAACGGGCAAACACCGCACCCTTGTAGCTGTGAGCACTGACAATAGCTGAGGCCTGATGCACTGACAATAATGATTTCTATTGATGAACAAGGCTTGTGAAAGTGTTATAGGTAATTGAATATTGTAGAGCGTTGGCTTAAGTTGAGAATTTAGTTGTTGAATATTGTAGAGCATTGGCTCAAGTTGAGAATTGAGTTATGAAGTAAATGTGGAAAAGAGAAGAGGTTTATGATATTATCTCTCTTGCCGGGATGTTATTGCTTGATATTATCTCCCTTGCCGGGATGTTAGTATTCATGATATTGTTTCCCTTGCCGGGATAGTGTTGTTATGCTATTATTCCCTTGCTAGGATTTTATTGAAATATTATTGATTCCCTTGCCCAAATTGCTTGTGATTGTTGCCTGGGTGAGAAAGAGTGTTAAAGCACAAAGGGTGATGCTATGTATGTTTTCTTTGAGAGTGTTAATACACGAGGGTGATGCCGTGCCGATATTGTGAGGTAAAAGCACGAAGAGTGATGCCGTACCGCACGATGTACAATTTCGTGCCATGATATGAGTGATAATGCACAAAGGATCATTCCGTGCCATGATTATGTGAGGTAATAGCACGAAGGGTGATGCCGTGCCAATTTTATTGATTTTATGGTGAGAACGAGAGTAAAAGCACGAAGGGTGATGCCGTGCACTTGCTTTTGATTTCTGATTCTGGTTGATAATTGAATTTTGGTGTTCCTTATATTTATCTGCTGTTCTTCTGTTATTACATGATGTTCCCCGCAACATGTTTCTCCCTCCCATCCTTAACTATACATTTCTGCCTTTATTTTTTGCTATATATGATTTAATTGCACAGGTTTATTTGGTAGTCTGGTCCTAGCCTCGTCACTATTTCGCCGAGGTTAGGCTAGGCACTTATCAACACATGGGGTTGGTTGTGCTGATACTATATTTTGCACTGTGTGCAGATCTCGGTGTAATAACTTTTGGACCGCAGAGAGGGTGCTGTCTTCAGTCCATTCAGGCGACCCGAGGTATTCCTGCAGGCATCCGCAGGCGTTATGAAAACTAATGAATCATTGGAGATACTGTTTTCTGATAGGACCAAACCTATTGTTGTATGTGAAAGTAGACAAAACAAAAGAAAGAAAAATCAAAAAGAGATGAAAATATGATGTAAGCACTTACATCGACATTCTTGTGATGTAAGCGCTTACCTCGACATTCTTATGATGTAAGTGCTTACATCAGAATTCTTATGATGTAAGCGCTTACCTCGGCAGGGCATTCAAATGCCTATAAATAGGGGTCTACATTTTCATTTGTAGATCATTACAAAACTTCTTCTTTCTCTCTTCAATTAATAAAGAGCTATTCTTTGTGGCCGTGGAGTAGACAAAAGCTGCCGAACCACGTAAATCTTGTCTTGTCTTATCTTGTGCAATTTATTGCTTTTCTCTCTTAAATATCCTTTCCTTCTATTATCTTGACACGCTTTCCAACAACTAGTATTAGAGCACAGATAGTGTAATTCTAGTAGAAAAGTACAGTATTGGTGCAGGTACTATTCACAAGAATAGTGCGACACTATTGATCATTGTTACTATTCACATAAATTGTTTTTGTGAAAAATGGCATCGAAAGAAGGGAAGGTTAAGATTGACAAGTTCAATGGCAAAGATTTTGGATTCTAAAAAATGCAAATAGAGGACTATTTGTACTAGAAAAAATTACACTTACCTCTGACCGAGGTGAAACCGGAGACTATGTCCAAAGCGGATTGGGATCTATTAGATCGTCAAGCTCTTGGTGTGATTCGTTTGACACTAACACGAAATGTGGTGTTTAACATAATTAACGAGAAGACCACTGCAGGCCTGATGAAGGCGTTATCAAATATTTATGAGAAGCCATCTGCTTCAAATAAAGTCTACTTGATGCGTCGATTGTTCAACTTAAAAATGATAGAAGGTGGATCAATCACGGAATATATCAATGAGTTTGATACAATATTAACTCAGTTGCGTTCTGTTAATATAACAATTGATGACGAAATCAGGGCGTTGATTCTACTATCATCTCTACCGGAGAGTTGGTCTGCAACAGTAACTGCAGTTAGCAGTTCATCAGGAAGTACCAAACTCAAATTGAATGATATTAGAGACTTGGTTCTAAGCGAAGATATTCGCCGAAGAGAATCAAGTGATTCCCCAGGATCTGCTTTTAGTACCGAAAGCAGGGGAGAATCAACCAAAGAGGACAGAGTTATGGTCGTGGCAGATCAAAGTCAAGGAGAAGAGGACAATCCAAAAATCGTAAGGACATTACTTATTGGAATTGCGATAAAAAAGGTCACTACAGTAGCCAGTGTAGAGAACCAAAGAAGAAGAAGGAAGAAAATTCAGCAAATGTAATTGCTGAACAAGTCGGTGATGCACTAATTTGTTGTGCAGACAGTCCAGTCGAATCTTGGATTCTGGACTCAGGTGCATCCTTTCACTCTACATCATGCAAAGAATTATTGCATAATTATATTGCTGGAAAATTTGGGAAAGTTTATCTAGCAGACGGCGAACCTCTCGACATTGCCGGAAAAGGTGAAGTTCATATAAAGACTTCACAAGGCACGCTATGGAAATTGCAAAATGTACAACATGTTCCTGGCCTCAAGAAAAATCTGATATCTATGGGTCAGATTGACGATGAAGGATATACAATAACATTCAGCAACGGATCGTGGAAGATAACTAAAGGGAATTTGGTTGTGGCACGAGGCTTCAAAAGGGGAACACTGTATGCAACTGCAATAGAAAGAGATACTATATCAACAGTTGATCATGTTCGTGATACAACATTGTGGCAGCGGAGGCTCGGGCATATGAATGAGAAGGGAATGAAGCTTTTGGAATCCAAAGAAAAGTTACCAAACCTAAAACATCTTGAATTAGGTTTGTGCGAAGATTGCATTTACGGGAAACAAAAGAGAGTTAGTTTCTCAAAGGTGGGAAGGACGCCAAAGAAAGAGAAGCTGGAACTAGTGCATACAGATGTGAGGGGACCAACTCCTGTAACTTCTCTAGGAGGCTCACGCTATTATGTCACCTTCATTGATGATTCCACAAGAAAGGTATGAGTTTATTTTCTGAAAAATAAATCTGATGTGTTTGTCACCTTTAAAAGATGGAAAGCTGAAGTTGAAAATCAGACAAATCTAAAGTTAAAATGTCTAAAGTCTGACAATGGAGGAGAGTATGATAGCCAAGAGTTCAAAGCATTTTTCTCGGAGAATGGGATCAGAATGATCAAGACAGTTCCTAAAACATCGGAACAAAATGGTGTTGCTGAGAGGATGAACAAAACCCTCAATGAACGAGCCAGAAGTATGAGAATACATTCTGGATTGCCGAAGTATTTTTGGGTCGAGGCTGTTAACACGGCAACTTACCTCATAAATAGGGGACCCTATGTACCGTTGAATTTTGAAATTCCCGATGAGGTATGGACAGAAAAGAAGGTAACTCTCTCACATCTGAAATTTTTTGGTTGTGTTGCTTATGTGCGTGTAAACTCTAATAATAAAGATAAGCTTGATCCTAAAGCCAAAAGACTTTTCTTTATTGGCTATGGTGATGATAATTTTGGTTATCAGTTTTGGGATGATCAGAATAGAAAGATCCTAAGACACAGGAATATCACATTTAATGAAAATGTGATGTACAAGGACAAGCTTGAAGTAGAACCAACCAACACCAGCAAACAGACAATGTCTGAAATAGTTGAGTTAGAAGAAATCTCAAAAAATAAAGTGGCTAGAGGGATTACAACTGATTCTGAAATTGAAGATGAAGAACCAAAAGCCTAATTTGAAGAAGAACTAGAAGCCGAACCTAGATCAGAACCAGAACCGGAACCAGAGATAGAATCAAATGCAGAACTAAATCTGGAATCAGGACCTGAATAAAATTCGGATTCTGTTACTCATGAACCTACATTGAGGAGATCTAAAAGAGTCACGAATACTCCAGATAGGTTAACTCTCTATCTTCACTATTTACTTCTTACTGATGTTGGAGAACCAGAGCATTTTGTTAAAGTAATGCTGGTGATAGACTCTGATAAGTGGAAGCTAGCCATGAGAGAAGAGATGGATTCTCTTCAAAAGAATAAAACATGGATACTTACGGAGTTACCAAAAGGAAAGAAGGCATTGCAGAACAAGTGGGTGTACAGAGTCAAGGAAGAGCATGATGGTAAGAATAGATACAAAGCACGATTAGTAGTAAAAGGCTTTCAGCAGAAGGAAGGAATTGACTACACTGAGATCTTCTCTCCTGTAGTCAAATTAACTACTATCAGGTTGGTGCTAAGTATCGTAGCTGCAGAAAATGTGCATTTGGAGCAGCTAGATGTTAAAACTGCTTTCTTGCATGGTGACCTTGAAGAAGACATCTGCATGAAGCAACCTGAAGGTTTTCAAGTTTTTGGTAAAGAAAACCTTGTGTGTAAGTTGAAGAAGAGTTTGTATGGTTTGAAACAAGCTCCTCGACAATGGTACATGAAATTTGATGGATTCATGCATAATAATGGTTTCACACGATGTGAGATGGACCGTTGCTGTTATATCAAAAATCTTGATGAATCCTATATCATTTTACTATTGTACGTTATTGATATCCTAATTGTAGGATCTAGCATAAATAAGATCAATTTGGTTAAGCAACAACTGGCGGAGGAGTTTGAAATGAAAGACTTAGGACCAGCTAAGCAAATGCTTGGGATGAGGATTAGCAGAAATAGGTCGGAAGAAACCTTAAAATTGTCTCAAGAAAAGTACATACAGAAGGTACTAAGCAGGTTCAGTCTTCATGATGCAAAGACCAGAAGCACTCCACTCGGAATCCATCTAAATCTGTCAAAGAACCAACCACCTAAGACAGATGAAGAAAGGAAGTACATGTCCAAAGTTCCGTATGCTTCAGTAGTAGGAAGTTTGATGTATGTTATGGTTTGCACTAGACCTGACATAGCCCATGCTATTGGAGTTGTCAGTAGATACATGTCAGATCCAGGAAAGGAGCATTGGGAAGGTGTAAAATGGATATTGCGATATCTCAAAGGCACCTTAGGTATGACACTTTGTTTTAAAAAGAGCAATATTATCTTACAAGGTTTTGCTGATGCAAATTTAGGCGGCGATCTGGATAGTCAAAAAAGTACCACGGGCTACATGTTCACCTTGGGTGGTACTGCTGTTAGTTGGATGTCCAGACTTCAAAAAAGTGTTGCTCTATCTACCGCTGAAGCAGAGTACACGGCAATCTCAGAAGCTGGAAAAGAGATGATTTGGCTCAAGAATTTTCTTAAAGAGCTAGGTAAAGTGCAGGACAATTGTGAGCTTTTCAGCGATAGCCAAAGTGCAGTTCATCTTGCCAAAAATCCAGTGTTTCATGCAAGATCGAAGCATAACCAGTTGAGGTATCATCATATTCGAGAGTTGATAAGCGAAGGAACTCTTTCCCTGCAGAAGATACCAGGATCAAAGAACCCGTCAGACATGTTGACCAAAATTGTCGGTGTTGACAAACTGAGGCTGTACACTACCTTAGTTAGCCTTCAAGACTGATAGAGTGAAGGCGCCACCAGAGAATAGCAAATCTTTCTCTATTTTCTTTCTTGATGTAACATAGGTTTGATGGGGAGATTGATAGGACCAAACCTATTGTTGTATGTGAAAGTAGACAAAACAAAAGAAAGAAAAATCAAAAAGAGATGAAAATATGATGTAAGCGCTTACAATGACATTCTTGTGATGTAAGCGCTTACCTCGACATTCTTATGATGTAAGCTCTTACATCGGCATTATTATGATGTAAGCGCTTACCTCGGCAAGACATTCAAATGCCTATAAATAGGGGTCTACATTTTCATTTGTAAATCATCCAAAAACTTCTTCTTTCTCTCTTCAATTAATAAAGAGCTATTCTTTGTGTGGCCGTGGAGTAGGCAAAAATTGCCGAACCACGTAAATCTTGTCTTGTCTTGTCTTGTGCAATTTATTTCTTTTCTCTCTTAAATATCCTTTTCCTTCTATTATCTTGACACGCTTCCCAACAATTTCTTCTATGTATTTCTGAAACAACTTGTATTTATCTTTCGGACCTTTATTTGTAGTACTCTTAGACAGTCTATGAAATTGTGACACTAGATTTGGGTAGCTTTTTAGTTTATGGATTTGTATTGGTAATATTTAAATTGTTACATTTCGTTTCTTCCGCTTATTTAATTCCGCTGTTCATATAATGTTAGTTCACAACGGTTAAAGGATTAAAAATGGAAAAAGGTGAACAATTGTAATGGTTGGCTTGCCTAGCTCTCACTAGTAGATGCCATCACGACTCCCGAGGGTGGAAAATCCGGGTCGTGACAAGTTGGTATCATAACTCTAGGTTATTTAGGTCTCACAATTCACAGACAAGCTTGGTAGAGTCTGAGGGATCGGTACAGAGACGTCTGTATTTATCCCCTAGAGGCTATAGAGTTAGGAAAAACTTTACATCCATTCTTTTCTATCGTGCGGTTTGGTTTCTTAATGCTAATTGAATTTCTACTCTATTCTTTCGCAGATGGTGAGAACACACCCTTTCTCACCCACTGACCAGCAACCCGAGCTCCAGTAGCAGCTCCCACGAGGGGTAGAGGGTGAGGTCGAGGCTGTGCTAGAGGCTGAGGTAGGGGCAGAGCTCAGCCCAGAGCAGAAGCACCAGCGGTGGAGCCTAAGGGTGAGTTTGATGATGAGGTTCCGGCCTAGGCTGTTTCGGTGGGCCCAACTCAGGTCCCAGAGGGGTTCATTGCTACCCCAGTACTCTAGGATGCTCTAGTCCATCTAGTGGGTCTTATTGAGAGTGTCACCCGGACAGGCATACTTCCGGTAGCACCAACTGTATCTCAGGCCGGGGGAGGAGCACAGACTCCCGCTACCCGCACTCCAGAGCAGATGGCTCCCTAGTTTTAGACTCCAGCAGCTTAGCCAGTTGGAGTAGTTAGGCCGGTGTGGTAGCTCAGACCGGTGATGGAGCAGCTATGTCTGCTGATTCCTTGTGGAGATTGGACAAGTTTACCAAGCTCTTCACTACCGCTTTCAGCGGTGCATCTTCTGAGGATCCCCAAAATTATTTAGACAGCTGTCATGAGGTTCTCAGGAACATGGGGATAGTGGAGACCAATGAGGTCGAATTTGTTTCTTTTCGCTTATCTGGATCCGCCAAGACTTGGTGGAGAGATTATTGTTTGGCTAGACCAGTTGTGTCACCAGCTTTGACTTGGGATCAATTTTCTCAACTATTCCTGGAGAAGTTTCTTCCCATCACTCAGAGGGATAACTATCATAGGCAGTTTGAGCATCTTCAGCAGGGTTCTATGACTGTCACTTAATACGAGACCAGATTTATTGATTTGGCCTGTCCTGCTCTTCTTATACTTCCCACTGAGAGAGAGAGTGAGGAGGTTAATTGAGGGACTTGTTCATCCTATTCGATTGCAGATGTCTAAGGAGACGGGGAACAAGATTTCTTTTTAGGATGCGGCCAATGTGGCCAGGAGAGTTGAGATGGTTCTTTCACAGGGGGTGGTCAGGGGTCTGACAAGAGACCTCATCATTCTAGTAGGTTCAGTGGTTCCTCGTTTGGAGGCAGGGATTCTTTTGGTAGGGGCCATCCTCCTAGGCCGTTTCATTCAGCACTTTAGGCTTCTCATGGTGCTTTAGGTGGTCATTGTTCTCGTATGCAGTATTCTGATCAGTTGCCTTACAGTGTACCGCCAACTCCTATTAGTGCACCTCCACTCCAGAGTTTTTAGAGTGGTTATTCAGACCGTCAGGGTTAGCAGTCTCAACCGCCGAGGGCTTGCTATACATGTGGCGATACAGGGCATATTGCTAGATTTTGCCCTCGAGCACCGAGCAGCTCTCAGCATCAGGGTTCCTATGCCATGGTTCAGGCACCGAGTGTTCCACCGGACCCCCAACCAGCTAGAGGTAGAGGTAGAGGTACTAAAGGTGGAGGTAGAGTCCATGCCGCTAGAAGTGGAAGCCAACCAGTAGGAGGTCATCCCAGAGATATAGTTTAGAGTGGTGGGGCCCAACCCCGATGTTATGCTCTATTAGCTAGGCCTGAGGCTTCCGATACAGTTATCACAGGTACTGTTCTGGTTTGTAGTAGAGATTCTTCAGTTCTATTTGATCCAGGATCTACATACTCCTATGTGTCATCTTATTTTGCACTGTATCTGGTCATGCCTAGTGATTCTTTGAGCGATCCTATATATATATCTACACCAGTGGGTAAATCTATTGTGGTAGATCGTGTCCATCATTCATGTATAGTTGTGATTGGGGGTCTTGAGACTCGAGTAGATTTGTTACTATTGGACATGGTTGATTTTAATGTCATATTGGGGATGGACTGGTTATCACCTTAACACGCTATCTTGGACTGTCATGCCAAGACTGTGACCTTAGCCTTGCCAGGATTGCCTTATTTAGAGTGGAGATGGACTCCTGATCATTCTACCCGTAGTGTTATCTCATATATGAAAGCTCGGCGAATGATCGAGAAGGGGTGTTTGACCTATTTGGCATATGTTCGTGATTCTAGTGCTAAGGTTCCTTCTATGGATTCTATGCCTGTTATTTGTGAGTTTCTCGAGGTATTTCTTTCAGACCTGCCAGGTATGCCACCCGATAGGGATATTTACTTCTGCATTGATTTGGCTCCGGGCACCCAGCCCATTTCTATTCCGCCATATCGTATGGCCCCGCCTGAGTTGAAAGAGTTGAAAGAGCAGTTCCAAGACTTGCTTGATAAGGGCTTTATTAGACCTAGTGTCTCGCTTTGGGGTGCACCGGTGTTGTTTGTTAATAAGAAGGACATATCGATGAGGATGTGTGTATATTACAGGCAGTTGAACAAGGTTACAATCAAGAATAAGTATCCATTGCTGAGGATTGATGATTTGTTTGATCAGCTTCAGCGTGCCAAGGTATTTTTGAAGATTGACTTGAGATCTGGCTACCATCAGCTGAGTATTAGGGCATCCAATGTCCCTAAGACAACTTTCCGCACTCGGTACAGGCATTATGAGTTCTTGGTAATGTCATTTGGGTTGCCCTAATAACTTTTATGGATTTGATGAACCGAGTGTTCTAGCCTTACTTGGATTTGTTCATGATAGTCTTTATTGATGATATATTGATCTATTCCCACATCCGGGAGGAGCATGAGCAACATCTGAGAGTTGTTCTCCAAACTTTGAGAGATAGTCAGTTGTATGCTAAGTTTTTGAAGTGTGAGTTCTGGTTGAGTTCAGTTGCGTTCTTGGGTCATATTGTATCAGCAAAGGATATTCAGGTAGATCCGAAGAAGATAGAGGCAGTTAAGAACTGGCCTAGACCCGCATCAGCTACAGAGATCTGGAGTTTCTTGGGTTTGGCAGGCTATTACCGTCAGTTTGTGGAGGGGCTTTCATCTATTGTAGCCTCGATGACTAGGTTGACCTAGAAGGATGCCCAATTCAGGTGGTCGGACGAGTGTGAGGCGAGCTTTCAGAAGCTCAAGACAGCTTTGACTACGGCGCCTGTGTTGGTTTTGCCCACAGGTTCAGGGCCATATATAGTTTATTGTGATGCATCTCATATTAGACTTGGCACGATATTGATGTAGGATGGCAAGGTCATTGCTTATGCTTTGTGTCAGTTGAAGATTATGAGAAGAATTATCTAGTTCATGATTTGGAGTTAACAACCATTGTTCACGCGTTGGAGATTTGGAGGCATTATCTATATGGTGTGTCATATGAGGTGTTCAGGGATCACAAAAGTCTGCAGTATTTGTTCAAGCAGAAGGAGCTAAATTTGAGGCAGAGAAGGTGGTTGGAGCTATTAAAGGACTATGATATCACCATCTTATATCATCCAAAAAAGGCCAATGTGGTGGCCGATGCTTTGAGTAGAAAGCCAGCCAGTATGGGCAGTCTTACATATATTCCAGTCGGTGGGAGACGACTTGCTTTAGATGTTCACGCTTTGGCCAATCAGTTCTTGGGGTTGAATGTTTTTGAGCTTAGCCGCATGTTAGCTTGCACAGTCGCTCGTTCTTCTTTATTGGAGCGTATCCGCGATCGAGAGTATGATGATCCTCATTTGTGTGTCCTTAGGGACACGGTGCAACACGGTGGTGCCAAACAGGTTACGTTAGAAGGTGATGGAGTTTTGAGGTTGCAGGGCCAAGTTTGTGTGCCTAATGTGGATGGGCTTCGAGAGTTGATTTTAGAGGAGGCCCATAGCTCCCAGTACTCTATTCATCCGGGTGCCGCTAAGATGTATCAGGATTTGCGCCAGCATTATTGGTGGAGGAGGATGAAGAAGGATATTGTTGCATATGTGGCTCGGTGTTTGAATTGTCAGCAGGTAAAGTACAAGCATCAGAGACCTGGTGGTTTGTTCTAGAAGATTGAGATTCCTGAGTGGAAGTGGGATCGTATCACTATAGACTTATGTCAAACGTAAGGTTCGTGATGTGGAATTCATGGTCGGCGAATGGGTGTTGCTCCGGGTGTCGCCTATGAAGGGCGTGATGAGATTTGGGAAGAGGGGAAAGCTTATCCCTAGATTCATTGGCCCGTTTGAGATTTTTAATCGAGTGGGAGAGGTGGCATACAGACTTGCGTTGCCGCCGAGCTTATCAGCCGTGCATCCAGTGTTTCATGTGTCCATGCTTTGGAAGTATCACGAAGATCCATCCCACGTGTTAGATTTCAGCACTGTCCAGTTTGACAAGGATTTGTCCTATGAGGAGGAGCCGGTGTCCATTTCAGACTGGCAGGTTCGTCAGTTGAGATCAAAGAGTTTTCCTTCTGTTTGTGTTCAGTGGAGAGGTCAGCCTGTTGAGGCAGCGACCTGGGAGTCCAAGTCCGATATGCGGAGCTGATATCCCCATCTTTTCTCCGACTCAGGTACTTCCTTCTTATGTCCGTTCGAGGACGAACGATTGTTTTAGAGGTAGAGAATGTGATGACCCAAAAGGTCATCACTTGTTTTGGAAATAAATTTTGTGTTCCGAGGTCTTAAAACCTTCCTTTTATCTCACCTCGATTTGTGTGCGTAGTCCAGGCATGTACCCGAAAAGCCATTATGTGAAAATCTGTGACAAATAATAAATTTTGCTTTTAAAATGAGTTTAAGTTGACTTCGGTAAATATTTTGGATAAACGGACCGGACCCGTGATTTGATGGTCCCGGAAGGTCCATAGAAAAATGTAGAACTTGGGCGTATGCCCGGAATCAAATTCCGAGGTCCCAAGCCCGAGAAACGAATTATTGAAGAAAATTGTTTAACTAAAATTTTAAGAATTTTTTTTGGAAATTTGAATGTATTGAAATTTGATCGTATCGGGACCGTATTTTGGTTTTGGAGCCCGGTACAGGTCTTATATGGTATTTGAGTTGAACCCGTAAAATTTGGTAAGAAACGAACTTGAAATGACGTGAATCGGACCCTCGGTTGTTAAAAATGGAACTTAAGAGTTCATGAGATTTTTCTTTGATTTTGATGCTAAATTCATTGTTAAAAGGTGTTAATTTGGTGATTTGATCGCAAAAGTAAATCCATATGATATTTTTGAGTTAGTATGCATAGTTGGTTTGGAGCCCTGAGGGCTCGGGTGGGTTTCAAATAGGTTTCGGGATGTTTTTACACTTAGAAAAAAGTTGCAGGTTCACAGAAGTTGCAGGTCTCTGAAGCCAGGTCTCGCGGTCCATAGTGGAAACCTTCGCGACCGCGGTGGGGTCTTCGCGACCGCGGTGGGATTTATGCGGTCCGCAGTGAGCAAGGCCAAGTCTTCGCGGCTGCGCTCGATATTTTGCGGTCCGCGGTGGAGCTCCGCGGCCGCAGTCCTTTTTATGCGGTTCGCGATGAGGGTCTGAGAGGAGTATATAAACGGGACTCTTCAGCTATTTTTCAATTTTCAAAACCCTGAATCATAAGAGACAATTTTTCAAACACTCTTTCTTCCCCAAAATACTAGTGAGTGACTTTTAACCTATTTCTTTCACTCCTTAACTTCTTTTTACAAGATTTCATTCTAGAATCTAGGGTTTTTATGGTGGAATTGAGAATTTTGGGTAAAACCTAAGAATATTGAAATTTGGGGATTTAGACCTCAAATTGAGGTCGGATTCTAAAACCAATTATATAACCGGGCGCGGAGGTGAATGGGTAATCGGGTTTTGGTCCGAATTTTGGTTTTGAACCAAGCGGGCCTGGGGTCGATTTTTGGATTTTTGGAGAAAATCATTTGGAAACCTATTTTCATGCATTAGAATTGATTCATTTAGCATTTATTAATATTATTAAGTAAATTGTGGCTAGATACGAGCGAATTGGTGGTGGAATCAAGAGGTAAAGCGGTAGTTGAGGCTTGAATTGTGTTCGTGGCATCGAGGTAAGTGTTTGGTCTAACCTTAGCTTGAGGGATTAGGAGTTGTGTCCTATTTGCTATGTGTTATTTGTTGAGTACGACGTATAGGCATGGTGACGAGTATCTATACATTGGTGTCAAGCATGCCCTTGGGTCTTATACTATGATTAATGTGACTCCGTTTCATATTGTTCATGCTTTAAATAATGATTTCTATTGATGAACAAGGCTTATGAAAGTGTTATTGGTAATTAAACATTGTAGAGCGTTGGCTCAAGTTGAGAATTTAATTGTTGAATATTGTAGAGCATTGACTCAAGTTGAGAATTGAGTTATGAAGTAAATGTGAAAAAGAGAAGAGGTTTATGATATTATCTCCCTTGCCGGGACGTTATTATTCATGATATTGTTTTCCTTGCCGGGATAGTGTTGTTATGCTATTGTTCCCTTGCCGGAATTTTATTGAAATATTATTGATTCCCTTGCCCAAATTGCTTGTGATTGTTTCTTGGGTGAGGAAGAGTGTTAAAACATGAAGGGTGATGCCGTGTATGTTTTCTTTGAGAGTGTTAATGCACGAAGGGTGATGCTGTGCCGATATTGTGAGGTAAAAGCACGAAGGGTGATGCCGTGCCGCACGATGTACAATTCCGTGCCATGATATGAGTGATAATGCACGAAGGATCATTCCGTGCCATGATTATGTGAGGTAAAAGCACGAAGAGTGATGCTGTACCGATTTTATTGATTTTATGGTGAGGACGAAAGTAAAAGCACGAAGGGTGATGCCGTGTACTTGCCTTTGATTTCTGATTCTTGTTGATAATTGAATTTTGGTGTTCATTATATTTATCTGCTGTTCTTCTGTTATTACTTGATGTTCCCCGCAACATGTTTCCCCCTCCCATCCTTAACTGTACATTTATGCCTTTATTTTCCGCTGTATATAATTTAACTACACAGGTTTATTTGGTAGTCTGGTCCTAGCCTCGTCACTACTTCACCGAGGTTAGGCTAGGCACTTACCAACATATGGGGCCGGTTGTGCTGATACTACACTCTGCACTGTGTGCAGATCCTGGTGCAGCAACTTTTGGACCGCAGTGAGGGTGCTGTCTTCAGTCCATTCAGACGACCCGAGGTGGTCCTACAGCGTCCGCAAGCCTTGGCGTCTCCTTCTATCTTTCAATACTATTTCTTCTATGTATTTCTGAAACAGCTTGTATTTATCTTTCGGACCCTTATTTGTAGTAATCTTAGACAGTGTGTGAAATTGTGACACTAGATCTGAGTAGATTTTTAGTTTATGAATTTGTATTGGTAATATTGAAATTGTTACATTTCTTTTCTTCCGCTTATTTAATTCCGCTGTTCATATAGTGTTAGTTCACAACAGTTAAAGGATTAAAAATGGAAAAAGGTGAATAATTGTAATGGATGGCTTGCCTAGCTCTCACTAGTAGGCGCCATCACGACTCCCGAGGGTGAAAATTCGGGTCGTGACATTAAAGTACTTTTATTTGTTAATACAAATGGTATATATGGAGGTACGTATTGGCTTTCAACATACGTGAATGACTATTATAGTAAAAGCTTGCTGGGGGCATGCTCTTTGAAGCGTGCAGCATAGGCCCTTGGTGGCTTTGCTTATACGACACATTGGTGTGGGCACGAGGATGTTAAGGCTTGTGCCTCATCGCCAATAGGCTTTGTCTTTAAGAGTGCACACTAGGCGGTAAATATAATTGCCAAGTGAATTTTATTTGTTAAGGAAGCAATATAAATGAATATGTTGGTGATTAAGAAAACAAACAACATACCCAGTAAAATCCCACATGTTAGTATATAAGAAAGTTAGTATATATAGTTAGTCATGAAATGTGACTTAGAAAATTTAAATTGCATCTTTGTAGATCTAGTAAACCTTGGTGCTTTTCTTCACTTTTTCTTTTGACACACTGAATATGATAGGGAGAGCAATTGAAGAGAAAGAATACTACACAACCTGTGGATGAATCATCAGCCCCAATTGGTGGCTCTATGAGGTAATTTTTGTTTCCATTTCTCTTATAACTTTTTAATTGCAACTAACAAAGTCCATCCACTTGTTTGAAAGCAATGGTGTTTTCCCGGGGTCCAAGATATCTGATGTATCGAAGAACCCAAGATATGTTGATACTCATGTGGATGAGCTATTTCCTGTCAGAAAAAACAGCATTAGGCTAAATTTGATTTCGAGGAAAGAAAATGTCAAGGTTAGTTTACTTCTTGTCGCGGTACTTTTATTTGGAATCTATGTAATTCAGTAAATGCTTCGACCGACTTCTTTTTGTGTTTTCCTTCACTAATTAAGTATATTTATTTCTTCTCTCTGGCAGGAAAGTTTTTCAGCAGAGCAAAGTGGTAGTATTAAAAAATCTTCTGTGCCTTCAGCATTTCCTGCTGAGAATCAACAGCAATTGAAATTGTAATTATGTAGAATAGTATTAAATATTTGTAGGAATGTATTCTGCTCATTTAATGATTTTTAAATATATTGTCATTAAAAGCACAAAATCCTTTCTTCCTTCAATTGTAAGTGGAAAAGATTGTGCAACCAAAACTTGTAGCACAAGTCAAAGGTGCAATGAAAATACCTTTCGCAGCGTCACTGAGCTGTCACTGGGTGGTGTAGATGCACATGGCTTGTCTACTATTGATATAGTACTTACTATTACCAGCATCTATCCTCTTTAATTTCTCTGTATACTTTTTTTTTTCAACGCTCTTTTTACTTAGATAAAGCTAATTATTAACCTTTTATCTTCTATTGATAGGATAGAGCCTTAAGAGGACTGGCTACCCATGAGCATCAAGTTGCTTCTGCTAAAATTGCTGAATACTCTGAACTAGATGGTGGTTCAAGGTCAAAAATTTTCTTCTCAGAACTCCATGTCCCATGTAAGATGATCCCGTTGGATCTGACGATGAAAACTAATATACGAGTTGTGTCTGCATCTTCCATCAACTGGTGAGTGATGACTTGATTGATTTTGTTATATAATGAGTCATTTTAATATCGACGCATGTCTACATTTATTTGTTGGAAAAACTGTCCATATGCATTGTATTCCTTAGTTGAACTTATAAAATGTTGAGCTCCTGTTACAACTTATAAGGAATCTGTTTTCTCTTGGTTTTAGCACGAAAGAATTTGTGCGTTTCTGGAAGTTTATTTTACCACCAATAAGGCAAGGTGTTTTGAAATACCCGCAGTCCCGCAGTATTTGGATCTGGAGTTATAGAGCTTGTTTATGATATTGCTCTAAGTGTTTTTGGTTTATAATGCAGTATCTCATACATACAATTTCTTTCCTAAGAGTTTACAAGTTCTCTTAAGTTATCACATGCTAAAGTAATACTTGATAGCATGTCACTTTACTAAACCAAGTGGCATAACCATTTAACAAGTGAGAGATGTACATAACATTTATCTTCTTTTGACTGCAAGGTGATGGACTGCTACTTTAGGGTCCAAGCCAGACATTTCTTTGTAACTCCAAGCGAAGACATCCCTGAACTCCTTGAGTAACTCAATATAAGTGCTTTCTTCATCAACTTCTAGTAAAGCACTTAGGTAGGTGGGTCTTGGTTCTTCATCGGTGCCAAAGTTAACTTCTTTTAAGGCATCAACTGTCGTCTTCACTCCTTCTTCGAGTTCAGGTGGGGCATCTTTCGCATCTTTATCTTCTTGAGGGTTCCCATCGTTGAAGTATATGTGATAACATGGTGAAACATCCTCCAATTCTACATTATTCTCCATTGAAGATAGAACACCATTCTCGCCTTGTACAGTAACATGATACGAAGAACCCACACTTTCTTCATCTTCATCACGTTCCTTAGTGTAGACCACAATATATGGATTTACCTTCAGTACTTCTTTACACGAAACCACAAGTTTTTTTTGTCACCTCATTCTAGAAGGAACCAAACTTTTGAAATCCTTAGAGATCTTCTGGATTTTGGGTGAAGCGGGTGTTCTTATGCTTTGAAAATTTCTCTGGAACCTGTTCCCCTTCTTTAATGGACCTAATCTCTCAAACACGAAAGTCCTCACAGTTGATTTTCCAAGTCGATCAAAAATGGAAGGCCTGTTAGAAGTGGCAGATTCGTGTTCTACAGTGATGTAATTGCTGCTCGCCTTTCTTATGGAGATGCGCACTGGTGACGGTTGCTTGTATCCCAAGCCTTCACGTGGTTACCTCATTGCAACTTTTGATGGGAGCTTCCTTAACTTTGATGGCTCATTGGGATTGTATCCAGCTTTTGCAAATAGCTTGTAAGAGTTAGGGTCAAAACCTTCATCTGTTCGCTTTGTAGGGAGTGCCATATTCTGCGAATGATTTTGGGCCACAAACCCTGCAAGCGGCATTGAGGACGACTTTACTGCCTCAATTCGTTTGACCAGAAGAGTTAACTCCTTTAGCATGTTAGCTTGGAGGTTAGATGATTCACCTTCATCTTTCTTCCTTTTAGGGACATATTGGAGCGGAGGACTTACTTTCTTGCCATAAGACATAATATTCCCTCTATAAGATTTATTCGTGTTGGGTTGTACCTCCTTAGTAACAGCTTTGGCTTCACCAGTAGTCGCCTCTTCTCTTTTAGTTGAGGGCTCTCTATTCTTCCTGTTCATGACATCATCGACATTTAGCTCCATTACAGTGCGGTTCTTCAAGTAAAACTTTGCATCGGTGAAGTGTGACTCAGCCTCGATGAATGGCTCATCATCAACAACTATTGTCTTCTCGACTTCACCCTCATAGTATTTTAAACATTGATGGTAGGTAGATGTAACTACTTTATTCTCATATATCCAAGGCCTTCCAAGCAAGATGTTAAATGAAGTCTTTGCATCGATCACATGTAGCCATGCACTTGATTGTATATCTTCAATGGTGATTTCCAGTCTGATCGCGCCTATGACTTTTTGCCCCCCTTGGTTGAATCCTTGAATCATCACATGACTTTCCGAGAGTTCGTTCATGGGAATACCAAGTTCTTTCACAATGTGAATTGGCAAGATGTTTATTGAGGATCCTCCATCAACCAAAATTTGATTTACCCTTTTATCATGCATATAGCCAACCAGGTACAATGGGCGGTTATGAAGAGTGTCACCTAGCAGAAGATCGTCATTTGTGAACGTGACTTTTTTTCTCACACACATTAACTCCTTGAGGAGTGGACTGGATGAGCTTTTTCGAATATGGTGCCAACGGTAGGTCATCACTCTTTTCTTCCCCTTTATAAGCATTGCAACAAGAGGCCTCAATACCATCACGGGAAATCTTCATGCGGAACCAAGATGGCAAGCAATCCTCCAAGGTCATTGTATGTCGTGGCTTTTGAGGGTGGTGCATCTCCACTTTTTCTTTCTTCAAACGCCTAACTGGATTCTTTTTTGTTGGTTTTTTTACCATCATCTTTCTTGTTGGTTGTTCTATTGATTCTTTTCGTGGGCTCCTTTTATGGCGCCTACGATGAGTCACCAACGTCCAACCTTCATCATCATAAGGTTGATCATCTTCAACTTTGTCATTCTCTAGTAATTCTTCATCTTTACTTTCTTTAAAACCACATAATTCATCCGGACTGAATGAGCCAAAGGTGATAGAGACTTGGTTTGCGCTTGCTTTCTCATCTTCAAGCACAATCTTCTTTTCGCGAGCCAAGTCCATGACTTTGTCCTTGAAGACAAAACACTTCTCCAGAGGGTGGCTTACAAGTCGATGGTATTTGCAGTAATTTGGGTCATTTGTTTTCCCACCTTCATTTGGTCGCTTCATCTCCGGAAGCTCAATGAGATTTAACTCGAGGAGTTCTTCGAAAATGGCTGGAACATCAGAATCCAAAAATGGGTACTCTTTCTCTTGTATTTCTTTTAGAGTCAACTTTCCACTTGGCTTATCTTGAAAATAAGTGGATTTCATACTCTGCTTCTTGCTCACCTTCGTCGTGAACTTCATAGGTGACGTGTTGACATTCATAGTTTCTTTGCCTTTAGACTTGGGTATGAACTTGCCCCACTTCCTGACTTCTTGCTTGTCGTTCCCTTTGCGAGGTTCATAGATGGGCAGCCTTTCATTTCCAGCAGAGGTCATGCTCAATTCCATGTCATGGGCATGAGTTGCCAGTTCTTCAAATGTTCTAGGCTTGATACCTTGTAAGATGTAGCGCAATCCCCAATGCATGCCTTAGATGCACATCTCTATGCTAGAAGCTTCACTAAGCTTTTCTTTGTAGTTGAGGCTTGCATTCCTCCAACGATTAATAAAGTCGATAACCCGTTTACCCTTTTATTGACGAGTATTTATAAGTTCTATCATACTCACAGTGCACCTCGTGCTATAAAAGCGATTGAGTAACTCTTGCTCTAGTTGATCCCAACTATCAATAGATCCAGCCTCGAGGTCTGTGTACCAGTCAAAAACATTTCCTTTTAGCGAGCGGATAAATTGCTTGACGAGGTAATCTCCATAAGTCCCAGCGTTATTGCATGTCTCAACAAAATGTGCCACGTGTTGCTTTGGATTACCTTTTTCATCAAACTGTTGAAACTTTGGAGGTTGATAACCAGTAGGCATCTTCAACATATCGACCCTTGCAGTGTACGGTTTTGCAAATGTAAGGGAGGACTTGGCAGCAACTTCATACTTGTTCTTAATGGTTCCTTCAATGAACCCCTTCAGTTGATCGATTGGAATCATTCCTTCAGATGAGACAGGGATAGCCTTAGCGGACACTGCTTGTATTTAGGCAGAATCACTTCTGGAAATTCTGGGAGCTTTCCAGGTGCGTGGGTAGATTCTTCTTCCATCAAGATTCCCACCCTATCTGTTAGCTTGTCGATTCTAGCATCTTGATTTTGCATGCACTTGGTCAAGCCAGCGATTGCTTTCGTCAAGTTTGCCAACTGCTCCTCCATAGATGAAGTGTTTGTCACCATAGCTTGCATGATTCTCGTGGACGATGGAGGGTAGCATGGATTTTCACAGAGATTGAACCTTGATTGGCTCACACTATTCGGTGTAAGTGGGGAGGATCCATCACTTGAAGCATCATTATCTTCCTTCACATCAGAGTGCTTGGATCCGGAGAGGTCAAGAAGAGCAAGAGTTTTCTTGATCTTTTCAGCAACATCGCTTCCTCTTTCCAGTGCGTTTGTGGAAGATCTTGCTCCTTTTAAGGATGAAGATCCGAAAATAGGGGTCGATATGGACGACACTTAGGGTGCTTGTTGTCCTAACGAGCTTGCTTTGCTCCTCATAACTGGTCCAAAGCTTCCAAAGGTATCTTCGAGTATGTTTTCTACATCAGCATAGAACCTGGAATTAGCAGCCTTGGTGGAAGTTGAACTGGAGTTGATTTTCTTGGAAACCATTTCGTTGTTCTTGAACTTTGGTGATTGAAAAGTTGAGATGAGAGGTAGAGATTGTCCCACTGGGCGTGCCAGAATTTGTAGACAATAAAATTGTGTCGATAAAATAAAATCAAGACCGAAAAATATTGCAACAATCATAGTATTTTATTTCGAATATTTGAGTGTTACAATCTCTATGGATCCTCTGATTCTTCTTTTCAATAGTAAATAAATTCAAGGGCCTTTGAGCTTGATCTTGAATCTATATTTGTTTCCACGAACGATGATCTTGTTCTTGAGCTTGATTGCTTGAACTTGATTCGTTCTTCATTCTTGAGCTTGAACTTGATTTCTTGAACTTGAACTTGATTGCTTGAAGCTTGAAACTTGTAGAGAAATTTGCGGCGTTTGGTCCACGAGCTCTCTCTTGCTTCTTGTTATAACTTCTGGTATTTTTTCTGGGTTATGAAGACCCTTATTTATAGTTGTGGGAGGGAAGAGTTGTGATAAGAACAAACTCTTTTGGATCAATCAAATTGAAGTATGACATGGCCGCATTTGATTGGCCAGAATACGTCACTTGCACACGTGGCACGGTTTCATTGGCCTTTTAATGTGACTTGGCATGCCTTGTCATTTTGACACGTGGCATGATCCTATTAGCTTTTTTGTTTGACTTGACATGCCACGTCATTTAACACGTAGCACTGGGCCTCTAGGAAGATGCCATCTTGGGCTTAATGAAGTTGGCTCATCGCTTGTTGCCCAATTAGATGGGCTAGCCCAATGCATTTGGACTCATTTATTTAACCCATATGCATTTGGACTTATATAATTAATCTAATTATATTAGCCCAATAAATTTATTTGAACTAATATATCTTGAATTTAAGATATAGTCCAAATTATTTTATGGATTTAATTTCCGTAAATTTTATATGCCTACACTATTATTAAACACGTTATTTAATATATTTATATGATTTCTTAAATTATATGTGATACAAAAAACTAGTATTTAATACAATAGGAGTAATACTAACGAAAATATGCTGGCCCGACATAGATCAATATATATTATGGAATTGTAACTCAAAATTTTTTTTCATTTATCCTTGTTTTATTTCTTAATCGAGAAAATTCCAGAGGCCTCATTTATATAAGTATATTTGTATTTGTAATAATGACTCATGTGATATACAGGGTAGTTAATAGTAATAGAATTGGGAGCTGCGAAACTATTGAAATGGAAGAATTAAAAGTTAAAAAAAAAGAAAAAGCAGCTACTTATTTGAAATGAAAAAAAGGGGAATAGATGTGGCATATTTTTAAGTTCATGGCGACTAGGGGAGCTTATCGGGCGGATAAGTACGCTTAACGGTTCGGTTTATCGGTTATCGGATTATAAATATAATAATCCACTAGCCATCCACCAAGATAACGGACGGATTTGTATTGGATTAATAATTTTCGGGCGGTTTAACGGATAAATCAAATAATTTTTTTTTAAACAATCCTAATTTGTTGCTACATGATAGAATTTGTTAACACTTTGTAATTTGTATTCGATTGTCGAATGAATCAAAAATGAAGTATTTCCACCTATAAATTAAGGCTATTATGCTACATAACAAAGCTCCTAATAACTATAGAAAAGACTGAAACTTTTGTTAAAGTTACTGTGTGGAAACACAAAATTAGGAGGAAAATAAGAAAAATTGTTGGAAGAAAAAACTGGAACAAAAACAGTAAACTATAAGAAATATTCCGAGTCCACAATTTGTTTGTGCGTTCTTAAGGAATTTTAACCCCCTCACACGTTGCCAAGGTAATGGATTAAATCTTCCTAGGATGAAACAGAATAAACCTTCCTGCAATAGTGGCAATACAAACTGCAGGATACCAACGAACTCAAAGAACGTAGCAAAATCACATTTACGAATTTGAGAGAGAGAGAGAGTGCGAATTAGAATGCAGTATTTTCAGAAAGAAGGAAGTTCTGTAATGTTTTTGGTATCTGAAAACCGAAGCCATGCCTCAGAATTTATAGGCAATTATTGGAAGAGGTGTGATGTTTGTTCTGGAAAAAGTACCTTTTCAGAAGTTTACGCCGCCTGCCGCGGTTACGCCAGGACCGCGGCCAGAGTGGCCCTCTGAATTTGCAGAAGCGTTCTGGCGTGGTCCTACCGCGGTTACGCCAGGACCGCGGTCAGACTATACTTCTGAATCTTCAGCAGTGATCTGGCATTTAATTAATTATTAAATAATTAATTAAATAAATTTTGTCCAGAAAATAATCTTATCGATCGATCATTTGACAAATCCAAATCCAAATCCAAATTCAAAGCCAAAGCCGAGCGAGCGACGACGACGGCGCCAGGGTCCATTCTCTTCAACTCCTTTTAAGAGCTCTAAGAAGTGATCCTATATTTATACACACAAGTATAGTTGTCTTTCACCAATGTGGTACGAAGTTCATGAGAAAAGCTCACTTGATTCAAATTTTCATTTCCCTCCATTTTATTTCCTACTATTTCCCAATTCACACTCTTATCTTTAAAGCCCAATGCTTAAAGTCCAACAATCCCCCACATGAATGAGAATGGCTGTAACAAGAATGATCATCGATGAAAGTTGTGTGATTTGCAAGTAAGGATTAATTGCATCTGGATAAGTAGGTTTCCCTTTGAACTTTTCGTAGTGAGCATATGTCAGATATACTCGGTCAATCGGTAGATTTGATATCTTTGAACCGTCAAACTTTAGTGTATACCTAGACAACCATATGTCACACAATCAACCCTTAACCGTCTTTTGGTTCTCATTGTTGTGTTCGTTTCAGCCATGAACACCTCCTGGTTTCATAAGTGCGTAGAGAATTGGCCTTACAGAATTCTCATTGAAGCGGCTTCCACTTCACACATACAAGGTGATTCCTAAACATGTAATCCTCTAGATTGACACTATTTGATAAATACCACATCAAACTTAGGTAATCATTAAAGAACGTGTAAAGTTCTATCCTTGTTACTGAACATTGTCTTCATCACGAGAAGGGACCAAAGACTTTACTTTGACAATGTTGAACCGGTCAATCACAATTTTGTTTGAGCTCCTTGAACCTAGATCTCGGAAAATTCAAAATTCTAGGTAGAGTTACCGCCATGTTGACTTGTCCTCGGCCATAGTCCCATTCCCGTAGATGATTTCTCAACTCCCTCTCTAGTTAAGCCTTTTGTAAGCAAATCCGCCACATTATCCTTTGATCTTACATAATCAATAGTGATAATTCCACTAGAAAGTAGTTGTCTAACGGTGTTATGTCTTCGTCGTATATGACGTGACTTTCCGTTATACATAACGTTCCCTGCCCGTCCTATTGCAGCCTCACTATCACAATGTATGCATATAAGAGCCAAAGATTTTGGCCAGAACAGAGTGTCTTCTAAGAAATTTCGAAGCCATTCAGCTTCTTCGCCGGCCTTATCCAAAGCTATAAACTCTGATTCCATTGTAGAGCGAGCGATACACGTCTATTTGGAAGACTTCCAAGATACTGCTCCTCCACCAATAGTAAAAATATATTCACTTGTGGACTTTGTTTCTGTTGAGCCGGTTATCCAATTTGCATCACTATATCCTTCGATAACCGCAGGATATTTATTGTAATGTAAAGCGTAGTCTTGGGTATATTCCAAATATCCCAGAACCCATTTCATTGCCACCCAGTGATGTTTGTTGGGATTACTTGTGAATCGACTAAGTTTACTTATTGCACAAGCTATATCAGGACGTGTACAGTTCATGATATACATTAAGCTTCCCAATACACGAGCATGCTCCAATTGAGACGTGCTTTCACCTTTATTCTTTATAAGATGATGGTTTAAGTCAATTGGAGTTTTTGCACTTCTAAATTCTAAGTGTTTGAATTTTTCAAGTACCATTTTCACGTAATGTGATTGAGACAAAACTAGACCCTGAGGAGTCCTCTGGATTTTAATTCCTAGAATTACATCGGCAACTCCTAAGTCTTTCATATCAAACTTACTAGCAAGCATACACTTAGTAGCTTGAATGTCGGCAATGTCTTTGCTCATTATTAGCATATCATCAACATATAAGCAAACAATTACTATATGATTTGGAATGTTCTTAATGTAAACACACTTATCACATTCATTAATCTTAAAGCCATTTGACAACATTGTTTGGTCAAATTTTGCATGCCATTGCTTAGGTGCTTGTTTTAGTCCATAAAGGGACTTAACAAGTCGACACACCTTCTTTTCTTTTTCCGGAACCACAAACCCTTTAGGTTGGTTCATGTAAATTTCTTCCTCTAGATCACCATTTAAGAAGGCTGTTTTTACATCCATTTGATGGATTTGAAGACCATACAAGGCGGCTAATGCTATTAGCATCCGAATGGATGTAATTCTTGTTACCGGCGAGTATGTGTCAAAATAGTCAAGACCTTCTTCGCTGTCTAAATCCTTTGACAACAAGTCTTGCCTTGTATTTGTCAATAGTACCATCGTCTTTCATTTTCTTCTTGAAAATCCATTTAGAACCCAATGTTTTGTTACCTGGAGGAAGATCAACCAATTCCCAGGTATGGTTGCTCAATATGGATTCTATTTCACTATTGATAGCTTCTTTCCAATATTGTGCTTCTGAGGAAGACATTGCTTCCTTGAAGGTAAGAGGCTCATTTTCTAGCAGGAAAGTCAGAAAATCTGGACCGAATGAAGTAGATGTCCGTTGACGTTTACTTCTTCTCAGATTTTCCTCATTGGGCATAGTATTTATTATTTCCTCCCGAGGTCGTTTTGACTTTTGGTAGGTCAATTCACTTTCCTTTTTATATGGATAAATAGTTTCAAAGAATTCAGCATTATCTGATTCTATTATAGTATTAACGTGAATCTCAGGATTTTCTGATTTAGGAACCAGAAAATGATATGCCTTGCTATTGGTTACATATCCAATAAATACACAATCAACCGTTTTTGGACCTATCTTAACCCTTTTAGGTTTAGGAACTTGTACCTTAGCTAAACACCCCCACACTTTAAAGTATTTCAAGCTGGGCTTTCTTCCTTTCCATTTTTCATAAGGAATAGACTGTGTTTTACTATGAGGTACACGGCTGATTATTCGGTTAGCTGTAAGTATTGCTTCCCCCCACAAGTTCTGTGGTAAACCAAAGCTTATCAACAACACATTCATCATCTCTTTCAACGTTCAATTCTTTCTCTCCGCAATTCCATTAGATTGTGGAGAGTAAGGGGCAGTTGTTTGGTGAATAATGCCATTTTCCAAACATATTTCTTCAAAAGGAGATTCATATTCGCCACCCCTATCACTTCTTATCATTTTGATCTTTTTGTTTAGTTGTGTTTGAACTTCACTCTTGTATTGCTTGAAAGCATCAATTGCCTCATCTTTCCTATTAAGTAAATAAACATAGCAATATCTCGTGCTATCATCAATAAAAGTAATAAAATACTTTTTCCCACCGCGAGATGGTGTTGACTTCATGTCGCAAATATCTCTGTGAATTAAGTCTAAAGGACTTGAATTCCTTTGGACTTATAAGGATGCTTAGCATACTTTGATTCCACACATATTTGACATTTAGAATTAATGCAATCAAATTTTGGCAATACTTCTAAATTTATCATTTTTCGCAATGTTTTGAAGTTGACGTGACCTAAGCGTGCATGTCATAAAGTGTTTGACTCAAGTAAGTAAGAAGAAGCATTAACTTTATTGATAGGAACTGCTATTACATTTAGCTTAAAAAGGCCCTCATTCAGGTAACCTTTTCCTACAAACACATCATTCTTACTTAGTACAACACTATTAGAAACAAAAATACATTTGAATCCATTCTTGACAAGAAGTGAGGTAGACACAAGATTCTTGCGAATTTCTGGAACATGGAGAACTTGGTTTAGAGTCACAATTTTTCCCGACGTTATCTTCAACGCAATCTTGCCAACTCCTTCAATTTTGGCTGTAGACGAATTTCCCATGAAAATTGTCTCGTTGGGTTCTGCGGGGGCATAGGAAGAAAATAACTCCTTGTTAGCACACATGACGGGTGGCTCCAGAATCAATCCACCATCCTTTAGGATTTCCTACCAAGTTGCATTCAGACAACATTGCACACAAGTCCTCCATTTCTTCAGCATTTTCAACCATGTTAGCTTGATTCTTTTTCTTCTTATCATTCTTTGGTGCACGACTATCCACGGCCTTATGCCCAGATTTTCCACAGTTGTGGCAATTACCCTTGAATTTTTTCTTGCTCGGGTAATTCTTTGGTCCAGAAGCCTTCTTTCTTTTCTTATTTTGTGGCGCCTCCTCAACAATGTTAGCCCTTATTATTGTCGAGTTTCCACATGACTTCTTTTCAGCATTTTTGTTGTCTTCTTCTATCCTCAAACGAACAATCAAGTCTTCAAGTGTCATCTCCTTTCACTTGTATTTAAGATAGTTCTTAAAGTTCTTCCACAACAGAGGTAACTTGTCAATGAAAGCAGCGACTTGAAAGGCCTCATTTATGACCATACCTTAAATAATAAATTCATAATTAATAACACGATAAATCTTATTAATAAAATTATTGATTCGGGTCATACCTTCAGCAAGGAGATCATGCACAATGACTTGTAATTCTTGGACTTGAGTTATGACCGACCTAGTGTCAATCATCTTGAAATCCAAAAACCTTGCAGCCACGAATTTCTTAAGTCCGACATCCTCAGTCTTGTACTTCTTCTCAAGCGCATTCCATAATGCTTTTGAAGTTTCGATGACACTATAGACATTGTACAAGCTATCTTCCAAACAACTCAAAATGTAGTTTTTGCACAAGAAATCAGAATGTTTCCATGCTTCAGTTACCATAAATCGTTCGTCATCCGGAGTGCCTTCAGCCAGGACTGGAGGATCCTCCTTGATGAATCGCTGCAAACTCAATGTAGTCAGACAGAAAAGCATCTTCATTTGCCAACGTTTGAAGTCAATACCAAAAAACTTTCCGGGTTTTTCTGCTGGTGCCATAGCATGAGCAGGAGTTGAACGGCTTGACGAGGCAGCAACACTCGTAATAGTAGCACCCGTTCCCGCAACATTTCCATTAGTTTGGTTTTCATTCGACATGTTTCTGCAGAGTTGGAAACAAAACAGAACTTTGTTAAATCAGTGAAGTTTTGATATCTTCAAACTGAATACCAAACCAAACACACAACACGTAACAATGGTGAAGTTTTTATATACTTCAAACACATACGTTTCTTATTCCGGTAAAGTTTTGTTATACTTTAAACCGGACAGAACAATTATTGGAGTAGAAAGCACGAATGCTTTAGTCTCCAAACCAGTATACAAAATATAGATAATAGTTTAATATAATTATTTCAACACATAACCGTTAGATTATTTATATAAAATTCCTTAAGATTGTTAAAGTTACTGTATGGAAACACAAAATTAGGAGGAAAATAAGAAAAATTGTTAGAAGAAAAAACTGGAACAAAAACAGTAAACTATAAGAAATATAAAACTGTTAGAAGAAAAACTGGAACAAAAACAGTAAACTATAAGAAATATTCCGAGTCCACAATTTGTTTGTGCGTCTTTAAGGAATTTTAACCCCTCACACGTTGCCAAGATAATGGATTAAATCCTCCCAGGATGAAACAGAATAAACCTTCCTGCAGCAGTGACAATACAAACTGCAGGATACCAACGAACTCAAAGAACGTAGCAAAATCACATTTACGAATTTGAGAGAGAGAGAGAGTGCGAATTAGAATGCAGTATTTTCAGAAAGAAGGAAGTTCTGTAATGTTTTTGGTATCTGAAAACCGAAGCCATGCCTCAGAATTTATAGGCAATTATTGGAAGAGGTGTGATGTTTGTTCTGGAAAAAGTACCTTTTCAGAAGTTTACGCCGCCTGCCGCGGTTACGCCAGGACCGCGGCCAGAGTGGCCCTCTGAATTTGCAGAAGCGTTCTGGCGTGGTCCTACCGCGGTTACGTAATTAATTAAATAAATTTTGTCCAAAAAATAATCTTATCGATCGATCAAATCCAAATCCAAAGCCGAGCCGAGCGACGACGACGACGGCGCGAGGGTTCATTCTTTTCAACTCCTTTTAAGAGCTCTAAGAAGTGATCCTATATTTATACACACAAGTGTAGTTGTCTTTCACCAATGTGGTACAAAGTTCATGACAAAAGCTCACTTGATTCAAATTTTCATTTCCCTTCATTTTATTTCCCACCATTTCCCAATTCACACTCTTATCTTTAAAGCCCAATGCTTAAAGTCCAACAACTTTATCTCTAAATTATTTTGAATTATTTAGGTACTTTATAATATGACATGAATACACTAGGCTTTCATGTTTACATTACATCACAAAATACCAGGTTACATGATTTTAGTTTTTTTGTCTTTTTAAAATTCAATCTACTCGACAAAGGAGAAAATGGAATAAAAAATGAATTCCAGTGATTTCACTAATATATGGGTAACAGTATAAATATAAAAATTCTTAACGGTTTATCCGATAAGAAAATTGAGTAATTCGCTCCCAAATCGTTAAGCCGTTAATTATAAAATCTCAATCCGTTCACCAACCATTACCCCGATAATCCGATACCAATTAGCCAATAAGCCATAGGTTCAGTTCGATTAACGGTTACAGTTCGTTTTGAACAGCCCTAATGGCGACGTCGGAATAAGAAAATACAAAAAGTTTATGGACCTAAGTGGACCCCACCGAAAATAGGTAATGTAGGAAAAATTTTATTTTGTGTGTCATACAACTGACACTAGTAGTACTACTTTCTTCGTCATCATTATTATTCTCTCTGCATGTAATTAAGAATTACTATCTCTCTCCAAAACTTTTGTTGATTTTCTCTGGTCTATCGTCGATGTCCCATTCACAGAATATATTATCTTCTTCTGATTAATTCGTACCAAGTAACGTCTACCGGATCAGTTCATAGTGGTCCAACCCAACATATATCCTTTTCTTTTTTCCCCTTTTGGGCCTCTTATCAGTTTGGGAGGACAGTTCCCGTTTTCTGGCTATGGCGTTGACGTTTTTTGGAAGGGGGAGGGTATCTCCCCTTATAAAATGGAACTCTCTAGATCACCGGAGAATATCACCACACCTATTACTCACTCACAGTACCCAACAACAGCACTATGTCTTCAAACTCTGGTAGTGAGGATGAGTACTCTACTGAATCTGGCAAAGTAGAATACTCTCGAGAAGGGTATAATGAAGAAGAAAATGAATTTGAAGAAGAAGAAAATGAGGATGAAAGTGGAGGAGGAGGAGAAAATGAGCATGATGAAGAAGAAGAAGTAGAAAACGAAGGAGAAGAAGAAGAAAATGAGGATGATGAATCTGGAGATGGAGGAGAAGAAACTGAAAATGATGCTGAGCAGGCTGATGGAGAGGAGGATCCGCTTTATGATGTAGAGGATCCTAAATGGGTGTTCTTGCGATCCATTTCCTCAATGAAGGTCCTGAACAAGATCGAGTTCATCTCGGAGGTGGAGCAAGTACAAATTGGTTTATTTCCTCCCTTTTTTTTATTTCCTCTTCTCTTTATTAACTTTTTATTCCTTCTTTCTAGTGTCCCCATTGTAATCAAATCTACTCGGTTATCATGAAAGATTGGGTGCGCAAGCCTTGTACAAAGGTATATCAGCGATCAGTTCTTTTGATCTTGTTCGGGCTTGGAAAAATTTCCTTTTTCAATTCCATAAGTTATGGAGCCTATGTAAAAGAAGCTGTAGAAGAGCACCACCATAATTCAAGCCCCGACACATGGGGGATTGATAAAGCTGCAAGGATCGTGAATCAAAGGAAGGGAAGAATGAGACCATAATTTGGAAGTCGCCCCCGACCGAGACCTAGATGGCAATCTAACCGAATATGTCATAATTGAGAAAGGGAAACCCACCCCCCAGAGCCAGAACACAGGCCGGAGACCTCTCCGCTACGTACCAGCACAAGTAAATAAGAAAAGATCATGTCGTCGAAGGTGGCAGTACGTATCACCGTCTACAGGTCGAGTCATGAGATCTAAAGTGCAAATATTCGACATCATAAATCAAGAAATTCGGGTGATATACCTACGAAGGCGTTGGTCCATCGGATAAGACGGTTCCATACTTTGGAGTTGTCATGGGTTTTCTTTTCGGGAATGCTACCCCAGTTCGTTACTTGAATCCTCCCTTATTCAAGGCGACCGTGGTAAGAAATATTGGTTTTCCATATGAACAAAAATAGTAGTATTGAATTCAATGCAGTTAATTAATCTAGAGTGTTATTAATAAAGAAATTATTTCTACTTATTTTAGGTGGTTGATAATGTTGCTCACATTTTGCGAAACATTGAACCGAATCGTTCAACTAGCATCACATATGAGTTTATGGGCTTGCAGCAACGTAAGAGATCAAAAAGTGGGCCAATTCAAATTAGGCTTCTATACTGAGAAAATGTGGGCTAAAGCAGAGGTATATATAGTATGTTTTTTAATTAATTTCTTAGTTCACATATTACTACTAGTATTTTGTCTGTCCTTAGGTACTTGTTAATAGATACATATAGTATGCTTTTTAATTAATTTCTTAGTTCACATATGGTTATGAGTGAAACAATAGGAGAGGCATCATGTTATCACTACAATTACAGTACAACAAATTATAACGTCACAATTTCAATTGCAGTATTCTTCTTTATATATTATTATATTAGTGCGCGCATGAGTAGGGTTTTCATAACCACCTGTTTTTAAAGAAGAAATATGCACGTTGAATAACTAAGTCAAACAGTCCTTTGCAATATTAACTTCTGCACCACTTGTCCTGACCAAATTTGATTTTAGTATATTCAACTTTTGACTCATACGTAAACTTAATATGCGTCTCCTTGACAAATAAAATAATTAACAATAATAAAATAAAGATTGAACATCTGACATCACTAATATTTAGTTTATTCTCACAAAAAAAAAAAAAAAGGGAAAAAGGAACGAAAACTACACCGACAATGCTTCCTTCGCATCTTTGTTTTATATGTTGTCTAGTTCTTCATTTGGAACTTTAAGTTACAAACGTTATTAGTTTTCTATTCTCTGCGTGATTTGTCGTATGGTCATATATATGTTCATCGTATAAAACTCTTGTACAGTGTATCGCCATGCAACAACCTATTACTATGCCGCACAGAGGTCTCTGTTTTTCTAATATTAAAATCTTAATAAATAGTAAAATTTTGAGAAACAAAAGAAATAGGCATCATTCAACCTATCATCACTTCACTAAACATAAGAAAGAGGAAACATGTATTCTATTTACATGAACGTATAAAATATAAAAATGAAACTCTTCAATTCGACAGACTCAAATTTTCACAAAAGGAGTTGTAGATCATAACAAGTTCTACCTTCCAAAACCATCCCCCCGTAGAATATTAGTGTCTGTACTGAAAAACCAATGATAAGATTACAGTGTGCACAAGAGAACCGTATGAAAAGCCTGCTTGTAGTAACAAGAGGTATAATAGGAATTAATTACTTGGGAATAATACTTGGTTCAAGAGGAATATATAACCCCATACAATCACCAAAATCCAAGATAGTCATAGGCAGAGGCGGACCCAAGATTTGAGCGCAACGGGGGCACCATAACTTTGTATATGCAAATTACTAGCGACAAAAGGCAATTTTTTGAAAACGTAAATAATTACGATAACATATCAACAAAATACAAATTTAATATTATCGAATATCATTACTTTGATACTAATATAATAAAAGTATATGGGCTCATACTTGACTCTATGCATTTTCATATGCAAAGGGAAAAGGTTTAAATTTTAATATGTAAATGTTTATATAGAAGGTCCTGGTGTGATTGTAGCTAATAAAATATGAGTTAAATATTTAGGTATCACTAATTAGAATTGAGAAATATATATCTTGCTAACACATAAAAAATTACAACCTAGATAAATCTTTCAAAAAGAGAAAGTTCTAAGCAAAGAGTGTGTGAGGAATTTGGAAAAAATAAAATAAATTGACTATTATGTACTAATAATAAACTAATTTTTAAAAGATAAAAGAAAAAACTAGTAAGGGAGTAGTAGAAAGTTTAAAAAAAAGGGGGTTGGGGGGGGGGGGGTGAGGGAAGGACTGGAAAAGGAATAAACTAAATTGACAATTATGTAATAAAAATAAACTAATTCAGAAAAAGATTATAGAAAAAATTATAAATCAATTGACTAGTAAATAAGGAGTGGTAAGTATCCATGATTTTTTTTTTTTATAAGAGAATGTTACCAAAAAAACAATTTAGAAAACAAACAATCAAGTTGTAGAGTGGGTTTCGAACCCAGGTATACAGGTCAGGAAAGGAACTAGCGCCGTCCAGAAACCAGCCTCGCCATTCAACTTTAATGTTCAAGGGGGCCAAGGAAAATATATAATGGGTCCTCCGTATACATAGAGTCATATATATACATGATTTTTGCCGGGGATAATGGGGTCCCGTGACTCCTCAACACTCTATGTAGGTCCGCCCTTGGTCATAGGTTCTCTTAAAAAGTTGTTGAGTATTCTGCACTTACTTGATTATGGAACATATGCAAGACTATTTGTTTAAATTGAATAATGCAAATACTCAAGAGAGAGAGAAAAAGCATAAAAAAAAACCTTTTAACCCTCATATAACCTTTTCTCCATAAGTAACACTAGTGTGTTTCCAAGTTAAAATTATAAATATGACTGATTAACTAATGTTTCAAAATTTATTTTTGGTTTATTAGAACCATATAAAGCAACACCAAAAAGTCCCATTAAGAAAATACCAAAATAGTTGAGCATAGACATTTCTTTCCTCTCCACATGGATAGATTTAGATAAACAAAAATTAATTCTAACTTCCACGTGATGAAAAAAAGTAAAAGGTTCCAACAAGAAAATAATCCATATATATTTTCTGATCATCTCTAATTTTCTCCAAACATCCTTGTCTTTTCTCCTTCTTCTTTTGCTATGGGTTCAGCACTGGAACACAGGTCGAATTAAAAAACTGTGACAACTTATCTCAGCCTAGACTGGGACTACAAAAGTGTTGCTGAGGCTGTTAGAACATACGTATAGGGACGGACCTAGTGTATAGATTACGGGTTCCCGGGAACCCAGTAACTCTTACGTAGACCTTGTATTTATATTAAGAAACTCACTAAATATTGGTAAATATCTGACTATGAATTCAGTTATTATTGCATATTAATTTAAAATTACGGTAGGAACCCATAAGCCTCAAATCCTGGATCCGCTTCTGCATGCGTAGCGGAAGCAAGTATACAATTCAAGCATCAAATACATGTAAACTAGACAACGCAATAATAACAAGATTAGAAGCACTAACCTCTTGAAATAGTTGCACAAATCTTCCAAACAACAAGAATAGAGTTTTTAACAAAAATCATCCTTAAACTATGGCTCAAACCAAGGGTACATCCTTGTCTTATCCTAATAAACAAAAACCATCCTTATACTATTTAAAAAGTTGCAAGAATCACCCTTCCTTCCGTTAAATTTTATCACAAAAACTAACATCATCGTCAAAGGACCATGTCCATCACGTGCCTTTTCCCCTCAGTTTTCCAATATTTTCCCTCCTGCCCAATCGACTTTTCCAATAATGTGCTGACCATCTTCTTTTTCCTTCTTAATTTTTGTTTCCTCCCTTTCTTCTTCTTCTTCTTCAAGAAAGCTAGTAGGATGAACTAGTTGCTGCTTATTTCTTCTTTAAAGTTGTTGCTATTTAATTAACAAAAATGGCCTACACTGAAATAACTTCTCTTTAAGTTGTCTTCTTATAACAAGCATGATAATAAGAGATTGGCACGACCTTGAGGTGGAAGTGCATTATGATCATGTAAAATCTTATATTTGTGCCGAGCTTTGATGAGGGTGCCGATTCTCTTTGTGTCAGTTTTACAAATGAGAAAAATTAAAAGGTTCTAGCTCTAAATCAAGAACCTGAAAGTCTGAAACTAGATTAGTTCTCTTCCTTTTGTCGGAGTGAGTGGTTTCACAATAGTTGAGCTAAACCGAAGTTGGAGTCACATTTTAAAAACAAACCTTGCATCATCTCCTCAAATTAAAGATAGAATATCAAAATCTACCGTACGTGCATTGAAATACATGATGCTGCTTAGAAAGTCAAAACTCTTCCACTATTTTTAAAGGCTTTGCACTTTCCTCTCCAAAAGGAAGGTAGCAAGAAATAGTATAGCATGAGATCGGAGAGTTCCAACTATCATACCATAGTTGGGTGTGAAGTTCATATGGAAAGAAACTTCTAGTTTTGAAGTCTTAGTCCTTTTTGGCAAGGGTGGAAGACGATTGGATAGGAGGGACAATATTGAAAAATTGAGGGGAAAAGGCACGTGATGGACATGGTCTTTTGATGATGCTGTTAGTTTTTGTGATAAAATAATTCTTGCAACTTTTTAAATAGTATAAGGATGGTTTTTGCTTACTAGGATAAGACAAGAATGTACCCTTGCTCTGAGCCATAATTTAAGGATGATTTTTGCCAAAAAACTAGCAAGAATACATGGCTGCAGTCTTCTGCTATTTGCCTAGTAAAACCTTGGACAATTTTGCTTTTGGGTGGGCAAGAACAATACAACTCTAAAATGTGAGTTATTGGGTGAAATTAGTCTTTCTTTAATAGAATTATTTTTGGCCGAAATTGTGCTCCAAAAACGTGTAGGATTCTCCTTCTACAAGTAGAATCCTACTCCAACTCTATTAGATGACTTTTCTCCCAAGTTACTTTTTACCCAAGTCTTGTCCAGGTTTTTACTAGGTATAGTAGGGACCACAGAAATAATAAGAGGCTACCAATAATAGCATTATTTTGAAATTAGCATGAATTAATTCTTACTATTATTAATTGCAATTTATTCCACTAAAAAACTGCAATTGAACTCCTCAATATGAATTTCGAAAATTCAATAACACTTATTTTAACTCCCCGTGTAAGATCTCAAATACCAGTTAATTAAATTAAATTACCGAAAATTCAATTTAATCAACTAATAAATCTTTTACAATTCCGCTTAAACTATTTCATGTGACGGATACAAAATCCACAGGCCGGGTTTTCACATGAAAACTTATAAGCTTACATAAAGGGGTATCATCAAACTCAAAACCGAGTCATGGATTCTATCAACTAATTATTATTCACAAATATTATTCGTTATTGTCCAATCTATTAGGCATACACTAATTCTAAATAGAGTTGTACCTTTTGATAAATCAAAACAATAAACAAATTACATTGATCATAATAATTATATCAAGATTATGAGTATAAACTCATTTAATGAATTAGAGAAAATATTTTATATATTCAGTACAAAAACATCTTTTCTCTACTTGGTCCGTTCAATATACACTGAGTATACTAGCACAAGAAGTTGGAGTAAAACTACTCCCATAATCAAGACAAATTATACGATAATCTTGTGCTACAATCATCAAGATATTTTGTCCAACAATATCTTTGATTGCGAACATGGCTTATTAATTATGAGAACCAACAATTTAATCTTCTCTGCATGAGCTAATACTTCATACACTAAATTGTCTACTACATAACTAAAAGGACACATATATAACAAATGATCTATTTAAAATAGTACTTTATTGAATTGAATAAATTAAATAAATAATTATTCCATGAAGAATAAAATATAATACTATGTCTAAACCGCATGATTAATAGTATATCCCAACAGAGACACCTATGCGAATTGAGGTAATTAATTTAAGTTCTCTTGCACTTGTTTATATTGATGTGGAGATTCCTGTGATTCCAAGCCGCTGTGTTTTTTTTTCTATTTTGTTAGCTGTATATGCTAGGCATTAGAATTACAATCTTTTATATAGCAGGTTGATATGAGCTTACCCTATTTATGTAATATTATTCGAAGGCTTAAAAGGATTTAGTTTTTACAAAAGATAGAGACGTTTGAATCTGTGTTCCCTCCATTAGACCTCTTTAGTATTTGTCTCTTGATATTTGAGTTTGAATTTTCATAGCCCTACAAAATAAAAACACGTCCGAGATGCAGGAAGTCAGTTTACAGTTCAAGTCCTTATAGTTATGGAAACAGTACGTAGGGACTCTCACCTAACGCTCCTGCGAATAAGATGGGTTTTTGGACTTTGGTTATCGAGATTTTTTCTCAAGTTGAGCTAAGTTCTAACGACGACGTCGCTTCTTAATTATCGATTATTTATTTGTGTATTTCCAATTCACGGCTCAACTTCAACTTGGGCCTCGAAAAGGGCCCCTCTTCTTGTTGATGTGATATGTTTCTGTCTCCTAGTATATCAACATGTGATCAACTAAACAAATCGTTCCACTACCACTAGATTTTGTATCATTTTGATACACCAATTCGCATTCATATGTATAACATACAACTAGTTATTACGGGTAGTGGTCTATCGACTAGATTTTCACGTTTTTTCTTGAAATCTTAGTATAGTGCGTTGAATTTGACAAGATTACTGTGAACAGTGGCGGATTTAGGGGCGCAAGGATGTTTACCCGAACCCCTTTCGTCGAAAAATTACACTGTGTATATAAGGTAAAATCTGATTTTTACCTCCATATATTATGTTTTGAATCCCATTCACACATTTGAAAAGCATAACTTAGTGGCCAAGGAGGTTCAAAACCATTATGAGGTCATTGGTTCAATCCCGACTAGCTACAATCTCATTAATTTTTTTAACTTATTTCTTTTTTGAACCTCCTTAGCAAAAGCCCTACCTCCGCCACTGACTGTGAACTAGTGTGAACATTTGAAGCCCCCCTATTTGGAAGAAATTGGTAGATGCATTTTTCATGCATTTACATTGCATTATCACACTCAATATGATATCATGCATGACATTATTAAGACAATTTCCCTTCTATAAATAACAAGGTTTTTCTTCATTTGTAAAACATCTCTCACTTGACTTCTTCTCTCCTAAGGCATTTGAATCCTCTTTCTCTCTTGCAGTATTTCACTTGTATTTTTGGAGTGAAATAAAGTTTGAGTTGACTGTGTCCGAGGGCTAAGCAAAAATCAAATTTTGCCAAACCTCGTTAATTTCTGGTGTTCTTTTTATTATTTTCTCATTTACTATTTATTAGCTATCTTTAGATATAGTAGTTGTGATTTAATCATTCTATATATTCGGCTTCCGCAACAATTGGTATCAGAGCCAAGGTTCTATTTGAGTATGCTCTATGGTTGCGCATAGTCTGATCTTCCACATCAGAAAAGAATTACTTTGGTATTCTGTACTGTCAGTGAATAAATAGTATCTGTAGCGAAAGTGGGAGATAATAAAAATAAAGAGTCCATATCGGGTGTCAGTAATACGTCGTTGGCATCTTTGCTTATGATAAGAATTATGTCAAATACGAAATTTCCAGTTGAGATTTTTGACAGGTTAGGACATTTCAGGATGTGGCAAGTTGAGGTTCTTGATGTCCTTTTTTCAACAAGGGCTAGATATTGCCATAGAAAAGAAACCAGACAATAGTGGAGAAGAAGAAACACTGGTCGTGAGAGGTCGTTCTTAAAATCATATGAGAACAAAGAAAGGGAGATCAAAGTCAAGCTCCAGACCCAGCAAAGATGAATGCGCCTTTTGCCGAAAAAGAGGCACTGGAAGAAAGATTGTCCAAAGTTGAAAAACAAGGCCAAACCTAACAATGGTAAGACTGTCATGGATTCAAATATAGTTGATTGTGATGACTCTAATTTCTCACTAGTAACAACTGAGTCATTCAAACCATGTGACATATGGTTGATGGATTCAACTTGTAGCTATCATATGTGTCCCAATCGGGACTGGTTCGTTAATTTTCAAGAAGGAAAATGTGGAGTTATTCACACTGCAAATAATAATTCTTTTACCGCATATGGTATTGGTTCAATCCGATTAAGAAACCATGATGGATTGATCAGAACATTAACAAATGTTCGATACGTACCGGAATTAAAGAAAAATCTCATTTTTGTAGGAGCCCTAGAGTCAAAGGAGTTCAAAGTCGTTGTAGAAAATGAAATAATGAGAATATGCTCCGGTGCACTAGTGGTAATAAAGGGAATTCTGCAAAATAATAACATGTACGATTGTCACAGTAGTATAGTTATTGGGACAATAACAGTGACATCCAATGATGACAATGAGGTAGAAGCAACCAAGCTATGGCGCATGCGCTTGGGACATGCTGGAGGAAAATCCTTGAATTTTTTTGATGACCAAGAAATCCGTCTAGGCCGATCCTTTGGACCAACCGCAGTATTCGAAACTCGATGGATAATGAGTTCGCTCCTCTACCCTTCTCCACTTAAATATCAGGTTTTGCTTTGCATGGTGTGGGGGCTTGAACCTATGACCTAAGACACAAATCCACCACCCTTTTCCACTTGAGCTAGGCCAATTTTATCAGATTAAGGATTGTTAAAAGGAGTAAAGACTTGCAATTTGAAGTTTTCTTAGCATTGTGTCAAGGGAAAACCGACAAGGGTTAAATTTGGAAGAGTTATCCATAATACTAAAGGTCTTTTTGGATTATGTTCACTATGATGTTTGGGTGCTTCCAAAACACTTTCATTAGGTGGAAAACACTATTTTGTAACCTTTATTGATGACTTTTCCTAGAGAGTGTGGGTGTATACTATGAAAATCAAAGATGAGGTACTGGAATTTTTCTCAAATGGAAGGCGATGATAGAGAATCAAACAGGCAGAAAGATAAAGTGTCTCCGCACAGATAATGGTGAAGAATACAAAAATGATCTTTACAATAAGATTTGTGAAGATGATGGCATTTTGAGATATTTCACGGTAAGAAATACACCACAACAAAATGGAGTGGCAGAACACATAAACCAGACTTTGCCGGAGAAGGTTCGATGTATGTTGTCCAATGCTGGCTTAGGCAAAGAATTTTGGGCTGAGGAAATAACATATGCATGCCACCTCATTAATCGTTTACCATCAACCGCTATTAGTGGCAATACACCATTTGAAAAATGGTATGGAAAACCTACTGAAGATTATAATTCTTTATATGTATTTGGCTTAATTGCATACTATATGTGAAAGAGTCAAAATTGGATCCGAGAGCAAAGAAAGCTATATTTATAGGGATTACTTCTAGAGTCAAAAGATACCGCTTATGGTGTTTAGAAACAAGAAAAATTATATTTAGCATAGATGTTACTTTTGATGAATTTGCCATAACAGATAAGGTGACAGTTGAAGATGTCAAACAAACTGATGGTGCTTCAAAGTAGGTGGAGTTTCAGGTAAAATTAATTTTTCCAACACATGGAGAAAACGAGGAAACAACAAAAGATTTTCCTTTGGAAGTAGAGCCAATAGAGGGGGAGATTCCAACTCAAGAACCTCAATAACAACTTGAATCAATAGCAACCAACAAGCCAAAAAGAACAATAAAAAAACTTGTCCGTCTCATAGAGACGGTGGCTTGTGCGGCCTTAATTGTAACTGATGTTGTTCCTACCACTTATAAAGATGCAGCCCAAAGTTCAGAAGAAGATAAGTGGAGGATTTCCATGAATGAAAAAATGCAGTCCCTTTATCAGAATCGCACATGGAAATTGACCCACCTCCCGAAGGGAAAGAAAGCAATTGGGTGCAAATGAGTATTTGCAAAGAAAGAAGGATTTCCTAACCAAGAAGATGTTCGCTATAAAGCAATATTGGTGGCCAAAGGATACGGTCAAAAGGAGGGAATTGATTATAATGAGGTGTTTTCTCCAGTCGTGAAATACTCCTCCATTAGAGTTTGGTAGCACATTAGATGTAAAAAGTGCATTTTTACATGGAGACTTGGAAGAGGAAATCTATATGACTCATCCAGAAGGATTCAAAGTAGCTGGAAAGGAAAATATGATGTGCAAACTTGTAAAATCGTTGTACGGATTGAAACAATTTTCTAGACAATGATACAAACGATTTGACAAGTTTATGTTATGGCAGAAGTACAGAAGAAGCAAATACGATCATTGTATGTATTTGCACAAGCTTAAAGACGGATCCTTCATATATCTTCTCCTATATGTTGATGATATGTTGATAGCTTCCAAAAGTCAAGAAGAAATTGAGAAGTTGAAGATTCAACTAAGGAAGGAGTTTGAGATGAAGGATTTGGGTGATGCGAAGAAAATTCTTGGCATGGAGATAAAAAGAGATAGACATTCAAAGAAACTCTTTCTATCTCAGAAAGAATACTTAAAGAGAGTAATAGATCGATTTGGCATGAATGAGAACATGAAGTTGGTTAGCACTCCTCTTGCTCCTCACTTTAAGCTTAGTGTTGTTATGTCGCCAAAGAATGAAACTGAATGAGAGTATATGTCAATAGTGCCATATGCGAATGTCGTTAGTAGCTTGATGTATGAAATGGTTTGCATAAGACCTGATATTTCACATGCTATCGGAGTTGTAAGCAGGTATATGCATGATCCAGGAAAGGAGCATTGACAAGCTGTAAAATGGATGTCGCGCCCCTTTTTCTAGAGCAAAATCAGGTTTATGACATTTGGAAGGACAACTCGTTTCTTTTGGGAACTGAGTTTGAATTTGAAGAGTCACCACCTAATGATTAGGGTGCATTAGGATACCAAAAGAGTTTGATTTTGAACAACCAGAGATAGGGTAAGGGCTTGAAATTATTCCAAGGGGAAGGTTTTAGGCACCCCTCAGAATCTACTAGTGTGGTTCCCGGCCAGACAATTATTGTGAATTTGGGGTACAACTAACATATAGACAAATAAAGCTCAAATAGGAGGGGATTTCACATATAAAGGTTTGAAAAAAAGACAAAGTTTAAAAGAGCAATTTGAGGAAGCTGATTCTAGAATGAAAATGTTAAAGAAATAAGAATAAAGGAAGGGGGTGGTGGGGGGTCCTAGGTTTACTAAAAATATGGATCACCCCACATAACGTCTGGTAATTACTCCTCAATGAGGGGCTACACATGATGTTATCGCGTGGTCATCATATCCATATCTACCCTTTCCATCCCGTTAAGGTATTTAAAGCGTGAGTTGGTCTTACTTATTGCATGCTATCACCCGTCCCAATCCTATTAGTCCCGGAGGCATTTAGGACTACTAATCCTAAAAGGGAGGGATGCTGGGCTTATTTGGAGTTTCAAAGGTAAAAAGTCTAAAGAGACATACAAAACACATATGCATGTTTGGGGAAACATATAAACAAACAGAGGCTCATGTATACCTCCTCAAAACAAAACACATAAAATATCATGTCTTGCACGTACTGTTTAGGTCTGATTTAGAAAACATTAAAGACGAAGGAGATGAGGTTGTTGAGGCAGTTTTAGTTTATTACATAACTCAGATAAGAAGTCCAAGTCAGGCCTGCCTGCTGGTTGTAATAATTAACAGAAGCAGATTCGGTTTTTTCAATTATTGCTCTAAGGATTGCCTAAGTGTTGGACAAAGATCCTATAGGCATAGTATCTACTGGATTCAGAAAATGGAATAAGAAGGTTCGAATCAAACTGTTTGCATGCATACTTATTAAACTGCTAAGCGACAGAATCCGATTATTAAAAGAGAGACATGATTTAAGCGAATTGATTAAAAACTCTACAACTGACAATACCTATTATTAGTGATTTTAGATTTATACTTAAGTGAAGTGGATCAGATTCGATTAGGAATTCTTATAGGCATGCTTTCTATGTGTTGCTGCTTTTAAACCTTGTAGACATGGTGTAAAAATGCTAAAAACCTTATTGGCATAATATCTAAATGCATAAGATTGTTTTAATCCTATAAACATGGTATCTAGTTTGTAGAATTTTGCTTAAGGCCTATGCGCATGGTATCTAGGTGTAGTTGAATATGCAGAATCGAACAATCCTGTAGGCATGACTTCTACATGTATTTGAATAAGCAGAATTCAAAATACCTATAGACATGATTTCTATATGAGAATTGGATGTGCAGAATTCAGAACGACCTATAGGCATGATGTCTATATGCATTTGAGTATGCAGAATTCAAAATATCTATAGACATGGTATCTATGTGAGAATTGGATATGCAGAATTCAAAATGACCTATAGGCATGATTTCTATATGCATTTGAATATGCAGAATTCAAAATACCTATAGATATGGTATCTACCCTTTGAATACATAGTCACCCAACATTTTTCACTAACCATCCCCAAGAGTGTATTACAAATTATTACAGCCCGAAATAAAATAAGAATACATCAGAAAAATATAAATAAAAGTACAACTAGAGGAAGCCTGATTCTGACTTCCTCACTGAGTTATGAGGCAAACCAACTCCAAGAGATCATGATCCAAAGCCTTTCTCATATTTGAGTGTGTCAAAGTTCTCTAAGAGCCTCAATGGGACTTTGGGCAATGCTCACACCCAAATGTATTATTAGGACAAGGATAAGTGCGGTGTGGAAGGGCCAGCCCTCAAGTGTCCAAGTTCAGAGGGAGCTCAAAGGGTCCCAAGGCAAGGCTCACAAAAGGGGGCAAAACTTAAAGACTAAGAAAGTGTGCAAGTGAAGAACATAATGCTAAAAGGGAGAAATGAGAGGGAAACAACTACAAATAAGTACCCATAAGGGGTCCAAGGGAATAGGGAAATTATGAAGAGCCTATTGCTTAGGCAGGGGCAGGCTTTAGGCATGCCCAGCAATGGAGAATGCTAGCATACCTATAAGCCTGCTAGAACACACATTATTAGAGGCCAGGATCCTAGGGGATCAAGTTTGATTCATGGACAATAATTTGCAGTATTGTCGTTCCTCAAACCATAGCATGAACAAATTGGGGGTAAGGGTTTGGGATTCATAATAGAACATGCAGATTAAAATTTTTGCATGCTAGAGTAAATGTTGAACTATATAGAAGTAGTAGGCAGACATGCATACAAAGGTAGTAAATAAACACGTTGTTGTGGTGCTGAAAACCTTAAATTAGGACATACCAATTTCAAAGAAGCAAATAGAGAAAAGCAGGTAGCGGGACTTGCAAACAGACCACAGTACAAGTAACAAGAGAAAATACTTTTGAGTATGGGTATAAGTTCAGAAAGACTATGAGTGTTCGTGTGTTTGTGTCAATGAAGAGCAGGTATTTATAGTGTGAAAACAGGCAGAAAATAAGGTAAGGATTGTAGTTCAGAAATAATTAAGGAAATATGTGTCAATTAAAATCATATCAGTATCAAAGACTTCCTTTTATCAAGGAGTTTAAACTTAAACGGTAGCATGTAAGTGCTAAATAAGGGAAGAAATCATATAGGCCTAAATATGACCACTAAGGAAACCAGCATAGTACAAGTACACAGTAGGTAATAGAGGCTAGGTTCATCAGACTCTAATCAAGGAAAGACCTGTAAGAATCCCATACCAATGTAATCAAGGTAAGGGGATCAAATCGACTTAAGTAGAAAAGGTAGGGGTCGAAGGTTCGAAGGAAAGTATTCAAATAAATCCAAGAAGCAAGGAAATCAAAAAGACTCAATTACAAGAGTGCAATCAGAATTACACAAAGAGATTTGAAATCAGTCCACAATCAAAGGTTATTTTGAGAGGGAAATTTAGCATATAAAGGAGTGCATAACATTAGGCATGCAAGGCTGAACTCATGACAAAGAGAGACAATCACATAGGTCCATTTCACCAACTTAGTAAAAGAGAAAGGGGATGGTATCAGAAGCATGCAAAAGGTCAAGTAGAAGGCTTTTCTGAAAACTGTAATCCAGTTCCAATGAGAGCAGGAAATCAAAATCACATAAAGCACAGAAGTTGAAACAAAGATTTTGAAACTTAGTCGAGCAACAGATGAAGCAACTTCAGAAATCCAAATAGGTCCAAAGAGATTAGGGTTTCGAAACCAAACAAGTTCAGAGATGAGGAACCAACAAATCACGTAGCAAATAGCCTCAAAACTCGGATGAACCCTCAAATTCTAGGGTTTTACAATTAATCGAGTATAGAGACGAAAACAAGTAAATCAGGCAGAAATACTCACGAAATAAGTTCAGAAATCCCAAAAAGGAACTAAGACTCTTAGCATGCATTTTCCAGTAGAAGAAACTTATGAGAAACATAGTAAAAGAACCACATAATAAACACAGTAGAAGAACACATAAAGAAACAAGTAGAAGAAACTCGTAAGAAACATAAAAGGAGAACCACATAAGAAACACATAAGGAAACAAGTAGAAGAAACTCATGAGAAACACAGTGGAACTTGTTTAAAGATCAGAAAAACCCTAAATCGGAAAAGATAAGGTTTTGAAAGCAGGGTTTTTGAAAGAAACTTTTGAGAAAACGTTTAAAAGTTTAGGGAAAACACGGATCTAGAACAGATCTAAAGAAATCAGAAGAACCTCAAAAGTTAGGGTTTCAGAAGGAACCAGATGGTGAGAAAGGCTTGAAGAGTCGTTGATCTAAGCAGGAAAAGTCGAGATCAGGCTCGAATAGCCATGGCTTGCCGGAGCAAGGCCGGAGATGGCCATAGAACTCGAGCCAAACAAGCTCTGGGCCAAGCTTCTTCGGGGTCAGGCCTCGAAACTTCAGTAACCAAGCGTGTAGGAGTTATAGGAGGCCGGTATAGGACTTCAATGGCCTTTGAAGCCATGGATTCCGACGATTTTAGGGTGGATGTGGAGAGAGGCGACTAGGGTTTGAGAGGGGAGTTGAGAGAGAACTGAGAGAGGAGGGAGTTTAAAGGCGGCTACAGGTGCAAATGACTAGGGTTTGGGGGGGGGGTAGGTTGGGATTCATTTAGGAAAGGTTAAATGGTGGCCGTTGATCATTTTGATCAACAGCCTGAATTAAATGGGGATCCGGTCGAGTTATTCAAACTGGTTGTGGGTCAGGTAGATTTAGGATTTGGGTTGGATAAATGGGTTTGATATTGGGTTTAATTAGGGGTTCAAATCTGGCCAAAATTGTAATACAAATGGGCTATCATTTAAATAGCCATTTTCCCATATTTATTTTATAAAAAATAGTAAAATGATTTCCAGAAATAAATTAAAAGAACTAAAATGATTAATAATACATAATTATCCAATTAAAAATATTGAAGTTAATTTTGTAAATATAAATACAATTAAATCATAAAAGAGGCCAATATTGCAATTATATGCAATTTAGCTTTAAAAATGCCAAATAAATTTGTAAAAATATGAAAAAATTATGTTAGCTATATTTTAGTATAAATATGAGAATCCAATAAATGAATCACCAAAATAATAATTTTGGGAATAATTATTGGGCTTTTCTTGCTAAAGTAGGGCAATAAATTGATTTAAACATCCTTAAAAAATTAAGAGAAAAATATTAAAACCTTGGGACATACTTACATATGCATATACATACTATTTTGAAAGTATTTTGCATATAAAAAATATACAGGAAAAAATTGGGTATCAACAACTGCCCCTCTTTACCCGGGAAGGATGAAAGAGTTGTCAGGTAAAGATATGATGGCCAATTTTGACCGAACGAAATGGTTCGAGGAGACTTAGGCCGTACCCTGGCTTCTGAGCTACCTACATATCCTTGGTTCTACAGGAATCAAGCCGTATGTAGTTCGGGATCCGTCGGCAGAATATGCCGATGGAGATTTCTCAAGAATGGACGCAATTCTCAGGTTGGGATGGATGGTTAAAATCTGATAGGGTTGCGGGAATTGGAGCGGGATCGCTCCTGTTGAGATGGCCATTGCTCGCCGGTCTACCTGCAAATAAGCAATACAAGCATACATTGTGCGTAAAAATTAAACATAATGCAAGTTCCCGTCGGAGCATGAATGCTGTCTTTGGACGGTTAGGATGACGTCCTTAGACCATGACATCCTGGGCCATGAAGCGCATAATAAAGGATTCGCAAGCCATAAAATGATGCTTTCGGGCTATGAGAATGATGCCTCTGAACTATGATGCCTTTGAATAATGATATGCAAAAGATAAAAGGGGTCCTCAGGCCATGGCATGGCGTTCTCGGGTTATGAAAATGGTACCTCCGAACAATGATGCCTTTGGATAATCTAGCGATCTTTTAGCCCATGAGATGCAGTGTTGGCGATCTTTCAGCCTATGCAAATGCAGGAGGTGGCGATCTTTTAGCCGTACTAATGTAAATAAGGTGGCAATCTTTCAGCCGTGCAAATGTAAATAAAGTGGCGGTCTTTCAGCCATGCAAGTGGGAATAAAGTGGCGATCTTTCAGCCATGCAAGTGTCAATAAAGCGGTGATCTTTCAGCCATGCAAGTGGAAATAAAATGGCAATCTTTCAGCCATGCCAGTGTCAATAAAGCGGCGATCTTTCAGCCATGCAAGTGTAAATAAGGTGGCGATCTTTCAGCCATGCAAGTGGAAATAAAGCGGCGATCTTTCAGCCATGCCAGTGTCAATAAAGCGTCGATCTTTCAGCCATGCAAGTGGAGGTAGAGCTTAACCTTGGAAGGCAAAATAGTAGCCTTATGCAATGCATAAAAATGTAGATGGAGATAGAGTTTAGTCTCAGAAGGAAGAATGGTAGCCTTATGCAATGCAAGAAGGCAGATGGAGACAGAGCTTAGTCTCGGAAGGCAGAATGGTAGCCTTATGCAATGCAAAAAAATGCAGATGGAGGTAAAGCTTAGTCTCGGAAGGCAAAATGGTAGCCTTATGCAATGCAAGAATGTAGATGGAGACAGAGCTTAGTCTCAGAAGGCAGAATGGTAGCCTTATGCAATGCAAGAATGCAGATGGAGGTAAAGCTTAACCTCGGAAGGCAGAATGGTAGCCTTATGCAATGCAAGAATGCAGAAGGAGACAGAGCTTAGTCTCGGAAGGTAGAATGGTAGCCTTATGCAAGAAGTAAAAGGGCAAAATGATAATAGAATTTTCTTAGTTGATAGCGGATTGCGATATTGCGACTGCTGGGGATACTGTGTCCGCTGGGGACACTGCGTGCGGATAGCAGCTGTGAGTAAGTGTAATGGTTCTGAGAGTTGTATTTCTGAGCAATATGAGTCTCTTGATTGTATAGTACATTTGATGATTTTGCAACTCAAGTGCCTGCATCCAAAGAAAAATTGTGAGTTTTATAAAAAGGGGGAGGTTAGTTCGTATCTCAGCTGGCTCTGCTTGACCTGCTCGGCTTTGATCTAGTGATACTGTGCGTATCATTAGGGGGTAGCGTTGCTAAATAGAGTGATTTCAAAAATAAACATGCATGATTTAGTAAAGGCATGCATAAATACATAGTTAAGAATAGTTTTCTTTAGATGAACCAACGACTGCGACGTGGTTCAAGACATTGCAACCCTTCTTGTTACAGAATTTTGAGAGTCCTCCTCAAAATTCTGCCCTAGTTAAATTGATTGATACTTTCGACTGCTACTAGCGATGATTGGCTGAAATTAACTTCGGAATTTTGAGGGTCCTCCTCAAAATTCTGCCCTAGTTTCCAATCACAGGGGGAAATGAAAATTTTATTGAATTGTGACCGAACCCATAGGGCTGCCTATGTATCCCCTCTTAAACAGTAATCAAGTCAGGCGTAGTTCAATTTACATCATATGAGGGAAGCATAAAGGTTACACATAGTAACGCTTGACTGCATCTGAATTGATCGACTTCGGCCAGACTTCTCTGTCTATTTCTGCAAGTATGAAGGCTCCTCCTGTTAGAACCTGGTGAACCATGTACGGACCCTACCAGTTGGGAGAGAATTTCCCCTTGGCTTCATGTTGATGCAAACAAATTTTCTTTAACACCAGGTGCCCCGGTGTGAACTGTCTCGACTTGACTCTTTTGTTGAAGGCTTTGGACATTCTATTCTGATAAAGTTGACCATGGCAAACTGCATTCATCGTCTTTCCGTCTATGAGGGCTAGTTGCTCATAACAACTTTTCACCCACTCTGCGTCGTCGAGCTCAGCTTCCTGTATGATCGTTAGGGAGGGAATTTCTACCTCAGCGGGAATGACTGCTTCTGTACCATAAACCAGCATTTAGGGGGTTGCCCCAGTTGATGTGCGGACTGTGGTGCGGTACCCCAAAAGAGAAAATGATAACTTCTCTTGCCACTGTTTATGCTTATCTATCATTTTCCTCAATAATTTCTTGATATTCTTATTGGCGGCTTCTACTACTCCATTCATCTAGGGTCTGTAGGCTGTAGAATTCTTGTGTCTAATTCTGAAAGTGTCACACATGGCTTTCATCAAGTCACTATTGAGGTTGGAGCCGTTGTCGGTAATGATTGACTCTGGAATCCCAAATCAACAAACAATACTGTCGCGGACAAAGTCTGCCACGACCTTCTTGGTTACTGCTATGTAAGATGCTGCTTCAACCCATTTGGTAAAATAGTCAATTTCTACCAAGATAACTTGTGCCCGTTTGATGTGGCAGGTTCGATTGGTCCAATAACATCCATTCCCTAGGCGGCGAACGACCATGGTGAGCTTGTTGCATTGAGATCATTTGGAGGTACCTTTATCATGTCAGCATTATCTGATAGCGGTGACATTTTCGAACATACTGGATGCAGTCTGTCTCCATATTCATCCAAAAGTAACCAGCGCGGAGTATCTTCTTCGCTAAGACAAAACCGTTCATATGTGGACCGTAGGTCCCTGCATGAATCTCCTCTAATAGCCTGGATACTTTTTTCGCATCGACACACATTAGTAATCCCAAATCAGGAGTCCTACTATACAGGATTCCTCCACTATGAAAGAAATTATTGGATAACCTCCAAAGTGTGCGCTTTTGTGTAGGATTTGCAAGTTTCGAGTATTCCCCTTTCCGCAAGTATTCCTTAATATCATGAAACCAAGGTTTTCCGTCTGCTTCTTCTTCAACATGAGCACAATAGGATAGATGATCATGGATCTTTACCAGAATAGAATCAATGAAGTTTTTATCTGGATGTTGTATCATGGATGATAGGGTAGCCAATGCATCAGCGAATTTATTCTAGACCCTGGGAACATGTTGGAATTCTGTCTTTATGAACTCTTTCTCAATTCCTGTACATAATGCAGATACGGGAGTATCTTGGTTACCTATTCTTCATGGATTTGATGTATAAGTAGGTCTGAATCTCCGATCACTAGCGACTCTTGAATGTTCATGTCAATGGCCATTTTGAGCCCTAGGATGCAGGCTTCATACTCGGCCATGTTGTTGGTGCAGGGAAACCTGAGCTTGGTGGATACTGGATAATACTGACTGGTTTCTGATACTAGGACTGCTCCTATGCCAACTCTTTTGAAATTTACTGCTCCATCAAAAAACATTTTCCAACCGTCATAGAATTATGCAATGTCTTCTCTTATGAATGATACCTCATCGTTGGGAAAATACGTTTTTAGGGGTTCGTATTCTCCGTCCATGGGATTTTCAGCAAGGTGATCTGCTAGTGCCTGTCCCTTGATTGCCTTCTGAGTGACGTAAACAATGTCAAATTCGCTCAACAGGATTTGCCACTTGGCTAGCTTACCGGTGGGCATGGGCTTCTGGAAGATGTACTTTAAAGGATCTATCCTTGATATGAGATATGTAGTATAGGCACAGAAGTAGTGCCTCAGCTTCTGAGCTACCCAAGTCAAAGCACAGCAAGTGCGCTCTAACAGAGAATAACGACCCTCATACGGTGTGAACTTCTTACTGAGGTAATAGATGGCCTGCTCCCTCCTCCCTGTTTCGTCATGCTGCCCTAGAACGCAACCGAATTTCCATCCAATACTGCAAGGTAGAGTAATAGAGGTCTACCTGGCTCTGGCGGGACCAAAACAGGTGGTGTTGACAAGTACTCCTTGATTTTGTTGAAAGCTTTTTGGCAGTCATCAGTCCATTTGGTAGCGGTGTCCTTCTTCAACATCTTAAATATTGGCTCATAGATAACCATAGATTGTGCTATGAACCGGCTGATGTAGTTAAGTCTCCCCAAGAAACTCATCACGTCCTTCTTGTTCTTTGGTGGTGGCAGTTCTTGAATAGCTTTGACCTTTGATGGATCCAGTTCTATTCCTCGACGACTCACAATGAACCCAAGTAGTTTCCCAGTAGGAACCCTGAATGCACACTTTGCGGGATTCAGTTTCAGGTTGTACCTTCTCAATCTAGTGAAGAACTTCCTCAAATCTTCCATGTGATAAGTGGCTTTTTTGGACTTGATGATAACATCGTCTACGTATACCTCTATCTCCTTGTGTATCATATCATGAGAAAGGGTAGTCATGGCCATCATGTAGGTGGCCCCAGCATTCTTTAATCCAAACGACATCATCTTGTAACAGTACATCCCCCATGGTGTAATGAAAGCCATTTTCTCAGTATCTTCTTTATCCATCCAGATCTGATGATACCCAGCAAAACAATCTACAAATGACTGCAGCTCATGCTTGGCGCAATTGTCGATCAGGATGTGTATATTCGGCAAAGGGAAGTCATCTTTCGGACTGTCCCGATTGAGATCCCGGTAGTCGACACAGACTCTAACCTTCCCGTCCTTCTTTGGTACTGGCACGATGTTGGCTAACAATGTTGGATATTCTACTACCCTGAGAACTTTAGCTTTGACCTGCTTAGTGACTTCTTCCTTGATTTTCAGACTCATATCAGGCTTGAACTTTCTGAGCTTTTGCTTTACTGGTGGACATGTTGGATCGGTTGGCAGTTTGTGAGCCATAATAGATGTACTCAGACCAATCATGTCGTCATATGACCAGGTGAATATGTCCTCATATTCCCTTAGAAATTCTATGTACTCTCCCTTTTTCTGACGGTGACAAATAGACGCTGATTCGTGTTTCTTTGACATTCTCTGCATCTCCCAGGTTAACGATCTCAGTCTCGTCCAAGTTGGACTTATGTCTATTCTCAAAATTTTTTATTTCTTTAACAATCTCTTCTGGTATATCATCTTCCTCTGAATCTATGTCCGTTTGTTGCGTTGTCTCGTTACATGTCACAGTCATCGGTTCATCAAGATAAGTAATAGTAATGTTGTATAAGTAAAGTAATGAGAGAAAATAATAGTAATAAGAATTAATTCATAAGAAAAATCAAAATTCTTTGATAAATTGCATAATTGTTTTAAACATTGGAAATCTTATTGCAGGAATTGAAAACATGGGAAAAATAAAATCTTTCAGTAAATTAAAATAGTGCTTGTTTTAGCCTTGCTACCCCGAGGCTCGTCGGGCTCTAGTTGTCCTGATGTTCCAGTTATTGAGGCGGGCCCCTCTGCTTACGGCCTGTATGGAAGGGCCTTCCTCCCTCTCCTCCTCGAGAACAACACAACAATCTATGTCATTGTCCTCTAAGAACAAGTTCCTTACAGCTGCCAGTGCTTCATCCTCTTTTGATCCGTAGATAACATCGGCTGGTTGGAAAGTCTGCTCCAAATGCGATATCAGATGCTCCAGCGGATAATAAGGACCGCGCCATGGTGGCGACCAACTGTTGAATTCCTCCCAGGTATACTCATATCCGAGACCGAAGGTGGTGCCGTATTTCTTGAGTTTTATGGGCTTAACGATTCCTTGGATGTTTTTACCGAGCCATTTGCAGGTTCGTACCCACACCAATTCAGTATACTCTTGATCTTGTTATCCCACCATTTGTCTTTATTAACAACATTCACCCTTTCGATGTGATGGTAAGTTTCTTCTCCTAGCTTCATTCTTCCTTCGATTGACGGAATGGTCTGGCGACTATATATAGTATTGCTTCCGTCGCCGTGAATGATTACCTCTTGATGGTTCCATTCAAATTTCACCGCCTGATGTAGTGTCGATGCCATAGCCCCATCAGCGTGAATCCATGGTCGTCCCAGCAGTAGATTGTAACATGCCGATATGTCTATCACTTGCAAGTCAACATCGAACCAAGTTGGCCCCATTTGCAAACACAGACTAATTTCCCCAATGGTGGATCTTTGGGAGTCGTCGAAGGATTTCACGTTGATAGCTCCATCCTTTATCTTGTGCAATCCTTTGCCCAATTTCTTAAGTGTTACCAGTGGACAAATGTTGATGCTGGAACCCCCATCAATCAGGATCCTGGTGATAAAGTAGTCTTCGCATTGCACAGTGATGTGCAGTGCTTTGTTGTGACCTAACCCTTCCGGCGGTAGCTCATCCTCATGAAAAGTAATTTTGTGACTTTCTAATACATGTCCGACTATGTTGGCCATATCCCCGCCAGTAATGTTTCTTGGCATGTATGCTTCGCTCAGCACCTTCAATAGAGCATTCTTGTGTGCCTCAGAATTTTGTAGCAAAGCAAGTATGGAGATCTGCGCCGGTGTTTTGTTCAACTAGTTGATGACCGAGTATTCCTTGGCCTATATCTTTCTCCAAAGATCATTTAGACCTATTTCAATGATGGGCGACCGATTGGAGGCCTGCTTGCTTGACTCGGCTAGATGTTCAGGGGTATAAACTCTACCAGTTCTTGTCATACCCTGTGCGGCAACAGTTTCCTCGGTCCTACCCTTGCCTTTTCTTCTTACCTCGGCTGTATAGTCCCATGGTATAGCCTTGGTATGGAATAGCGTCATGGTGGACATCTCCACTGGGATCGGTGTAGACATCTTCACTCCGAACGGAACATGTGCTTTGGGAGGTAAAACTGCAACTTCAAATGGTAGAGGTGCATTTGCTGGAGTCACGAATTTGACCTCAATTGGTGTTGGTGTCTTTGTAGTTGCTTCGAACTCAAGTGGCACAGACATGTTTACCTCAGCGTCCCCAGATGGCTGAATCTGGACTATGATTGGATTAAGAGTAACTATTGGTTTCTTTGGATCATCACCTTCTGTGATCAACCCAATCGACCCCTCGGGATCCCAATCATCCTCTATTTTGATCATGTGAATGCCTCCACCCTTATGGTCTGGTAGAGTATTGTTACGAACATTTGGAGCAGGTTTCTTAGCCACAATAATTTTGTTGTCAATCAGAGCCTGGATCTTGTCTTTCAGAGAACGACATTCGTTGATGGTGTGTCCCTTCATGCCGAAATGGTATGCACAGGATTTGTTTGGATTGACCCATTGAGAAGGGTTATTAGGGGTTATGGCAAGGATAGGAGTGACATAACCAGTGGCTTTGAGTCTCTCGTATAACTGGTCAACGGGTTCGGCAATGGCTGTATATTGTTTAGGAGGTCCGCAGTCAAAATTTGGTCGAGGTCTAGGAAAGTTTTGGCGTATAGGGGGTGATTGATAGTGGGATGGTTGAGCATTGTAGGCTTGGTAAACAGGTGCGGGTTGGGAATATCTGGGTAAAGTAGGTTGATATGTGGGAGGTGGAGGTGATTAATAAGTGGGTGATGGAGTTTGGTAAGAGGGTGAGGATGCTTGGTAATTTGGTGTAGGCTGATATGTGAGTGGATGCATCAGATAGGTTTGGTATTTGATGGGAGATTTGGTTCTCTGTGCAACCATTACGGCCCCTACGTCCCTTTTCTTGGACACACCACCAGACTGTAAGGCCTTGTTTGTAGCTTGCAAGGCCTCAAAGTTCGTAACCATACCTTTTTTGATGCCCTCTTCAATCCTTTCACCCAGCTTGATAATGTTGGAAATTTTTTGGCTCTCGATCAACATTAGCTGCTCTTAATACTGCGGGTCCTGAGCCCGGACGATGAATTTGTTCATCTGTTCTTCCTCTAAGGCAGGTCTGACCTTAGCAGCTTCGGACCTCCAGCGAGTAGCATACTTGCAAAATGTTTCTGTGGGTTTCTTCTTTAGATTCTGAGTGTAGAACACATTCGGCGCATTTTGTGTGTTGAACCTGAACCTTTCCATAAAATCGGACGCCATACCTACCTAGTTTGGCCATTTTTTCGGATCTTGGCTAATATACCAGGATAGCGCATCTCCCTTCAGACTCCTCATGAACAGCTTCATGCAGATTCTCTCATCTTTCCCTACTCCAACCAGTTTATCGCAGTATGTTCTTAAATGGACCCTCGGATCACCTGTACCATCAAACATTTCGAACTTCGGAGGTTTGTACCCCTCGGGCAGTTCAACATCGGGCTGTATGCAAAGATCTTCATAGTTCAGCCCTTCAATTCCCTTACTTCCTTCAACGCCTTGAATTCGGCTAGTCAATTTTTTGAGTTCTTCAGCCAGGTTCCTAATGAACAAATCCTTGTCATCAGACTCGAGTGTGCTTGAAATGGGTTGGGTGGAGTGTGGCATAGTCTCCTCGTAGATAGGGGTGTTATGGTGGGTGTGGAAGTGGTCATTTGTGGAGTTTTGGGGTTCCGAAATGAGCAGTGGGGTATTGTTGGAAGTATGGCAGGTGTTGCAGTGGTGGTGAGGAGCATGATGGTTCTGTGGCTTTGGGATATTTTGTGGAGGTGTGGGGTTTCGAGCATTTGGGAAATTGACATCGGGAGTGGTGAGGGAAAATGACAGGTTTGCCAGGTTCCGAACCTGATCAAGTTCTTCTTGGAATTTCAGCAGTTTTTGTTCGAGCTGTGATGCATTTTCTTTAGGAACCAACGTACCATGACCATGAGTGACCTTTACCCGTTCAGTTGAGTTCTCTTTTCTGGCGTTGTTCAAACATATTCCCTTTGTTCTTGTTTTTGATAGGAATAAAAGGAGGAGTTGGTGGAGGGCCCCTGGATCTCGTGGAATAAGATGATATTGCCAGAATGCACGAACTAATCTTTAGCAGGGGGGATAAATAAACAAAAAAGGTAACAAGTTAGTGAGGATTATAAGAAAATGTTATGATATTTAAATACATAGTGCAAGAATGTAAATGATGTCCTATTTGGGAACCTCTTTGTGCCCGAGGTAGGCCTAGCGACAAGTTGATTTGGAGAACTTAGAATACTAAATGCCTCATTTCATTGATTAAAAAATAGACAAATCCCAAATCGACACTAAATAACAGGAAATAAAGTCACTAATAGCCATTGGCCTTATTACATTCATAAAACGAAAAAGCAAATTCCTATCTACTGGATCCCAGAAGGACCTTCCCCATTCTCGGCATCTTTGGCTCCGTCGAACAGCTTTCCCAACTCGCGAAGTCCCAGCAATAGGTAGGCTCTGGCTAGATGTCCGCCCTTATTTCCTTCAACACCCTAGCAATCCTCGATTCTTTTGAGAAATTTCCTTTCCAGCTCTACTATGCCCCGCTCCAAGTACCCCAGTCGCTTGTTGGCACTGACAGCCATGCCTTTCCATTCCTCGATTAGCTTTTGGTTGGCTTCTTGTATCTCATAGTGCTCGCTCTCACATTCCTGGATCCTCTTGCGCAGTTGATTGTATTTGACTTATGCCTCAGCCCTCTCATCTATGATCCTGTGGCCCCTAGCAAGTCCTGGCTGACCCAGACCATCGTGATTAGATTCTAACTAGCCTGAATAGTAGGGAGCGCAACCAGCGTGGTATCTGTCTAGCTATATAGTATCTCTTCCCATAATGATCTTGCAATGACACATATGCTGAGCTTGGCACTTATAAAGACTGTTATCAGCTTGAAAGTCAGTCCGAAAGTGACTCATCTTGTCGACAATTGGTATAACCTGCTTCCTACCAGCCTGTCTCATAACTCGGAGAGGAACATAAGGGTCAGTTCCTCTCAAACCGATCAGTATCAGAAATGGTACATCCCTAGATCGGGCGATAAACTCCTTGGTAGGGAACCATTCGAACATCCATTGTATTTGATCCTTAGTTAGGTTTTCAAACAACTCTAACCATCCCTTGGCGTCTTCTGGCTGGGGGAACATGTTGGGCATGTAATTCATCCACCTTGGATGATGGAAAGCTATATGATCATACCAGTTCCTTCGCTGAATCTCTTGCCGGTATTCACCCATTTGGAGATGTTCTATGAGCCAGAGCTGGAGTAGCAAATTGCAGCCCTCGAAGTGTTTGGCTCCTCGTTGACACTTCTCCAAGGCTCGGTATATCTCTGCAATAATCATGGGCACAATGCTGAAAGGAAGCCCGCCAATGCCCTCCATCAGAGTTTTAGTTACCATAGCCATCCTGGTATGGATCCTTGCTTTCTTCATTGGAAAAACTACCAACCCCAGGAAACAAAACATAAATACAAAGACCCTTCGGTGAATATGCCCTAATGTTATGATGGCAAATTCGTCAGGATGGGTACGGTAGGACTTGCTGTGACCGTACCTCTCATACAAATAGTCAAAGGCGATATAAGATTCCTTCAAACATGTCAGTTCTGGATTTTTCTTCATACCCATCATTTTGAGGAAACCCATGCCCTTGCGGTTCTCAGGCATTAACAGACCTGAAGTTTCCCATGGTATACCAGCCAATCCTCCTATTTCTTCTAGCAAGGGTGTCATTTCAATGTCCCCGAAGCGGAACACAAACCTATCACAATCCCAGAACAGAGTAACAACTTCTATGATCTTGTTGTTGGGTTGGATTTCTAGGAGGGAAGGTAGGTTTCCCAAATATTTTCGGATAAGAGTCTGATCACTAAAGTGAAGATGCTCCCACCAGCTTAGCAATTCTGGATGGATGTTGGTGACCATGCCGAATCTGGGGACTTTGTTCCTCATATTTCTGCAAGATAAAAGGGTTAAGACCCTACCCCCACTAGACTCGACTATTTAAATATCAATAATTGACATAAAAGCATTGAGTTCTTCAAATAAATGCACAAAACGTGATAGTGTCTGTTTGGGTTTTAGGGAAACCCAATGGACTTTGGACAAGGCTATCTTAAAGAGTCATTATACGGACAACATAACTGACTCGGCTAGGTTTGACCATGATGCATGCACAGTTAAACAGAGTAAGGTTTCTATGGGGTTTTAGACTGGTACCCTTGAGTGGACAACTCAAGGGGGAAAGGCACGGAACCGTCGACTACACCGTTGATCGACTGGTTTTACCGCAAATACGCCTTTTCCGAATTTAGGGGGTGATAATATCGGAAGAGCGCAACCACTCATTATAAGCGTTTCTATGGTATTTTGTTTGGCACAAGTGGAATATGATGTTGAGCATGATTATGCAATAATTAAAGTAGGTAGTCACATATTTACACGTTAAAAAAGCAATAAATACAACAGTTCCATAATTTAAAGCGGTAATTAAGGAAAGCAGTAAAGGAAAAGCAACAAAAAGACAAGTCAGTTTTGAAATCGAAAAGAAAATTGAATGCTTAAAAGAAATAAACAAATAATTGCGCATAAAGAAGCATAAATCACAATAATAGTCTGAAATAGTAAAAGCCTAAAATTCCCTAACAAAGTCGCCATGCCGTCGTGCCCCCTTTTTCTAGAGCGAAATTGGGTTTATGACATTTGGAAGGACAACTCGTTCCTTTTGGGAACTGAGTTTGAATTTGAAGAGTCGCCACCTAATGATTGGGTTGCATTAGGACACCAAAAGAGTTTGATTTGGAACAACCAGAGATAGGGTAAGGGCTTGAAATTATTCCAAGGAGAAGGTGTTAGGAACCCCTCAAAATCCACTAGTGTGGTTCCCGGCCAGACAATTATTGTGAATTTGGGGTACAACTAATATATAGACAAATAAAGCTCAAATAGGAAGGGATTTCACATATAAAGGTTTGAAAAAATAGACAAAGTTTAAAAGAGCAATTTGAGGAAGCTGATTCTAGAATGAAAATGTTAAAGAAATAAGAATAAAGGAAGGGGGGGGGGGTCCTAGGTTTACTAAAAATATGGATCACCCCACACAACGTCTGGTAATCACTTCTCAATGAGGGGTTACACGTGATGTTATCGCGTGGTCATCATATCCATATCTACCCTTTCCATCCCGTTAAGGTATTTAAAGCGCGGGTTGGTCTCGTTTACTTATTGCATGCTATTACCCATCCCAATCCTATTAGTCCCGGAGGCATTTAGGACTACTAATCCTAAAAGGGAGGGATGTTGGGCTTATTTGGAGTTTCAAAGGTAAAAATTCTAAAGCGACATACAAAACACATATACATGTTTGGGGAAACATATAAACAAACAGAGGCTCATGTATACCTCCTCAAAACAAAACATATAAAATAGTATGTCCTGCACGTACTATTTAGGTCTGATTTAGAAAACATTAAAGACAAAGCAGATGAGGTTGTTGAGGCAGTTTTAGTTTATTACATATTTCAGATAAGAAGTCCAAGTTAGGCCTGCCTGCTGGTTGTAATAATTAACAGAAGCAGATTCGGTTGTCAATTATTGCTCTAAGGATTGCCTAAGTGTTGAACAAAGATCCTATAGGCATGGTATCTACTGGATTCAGAAAACGGAATAAGAAGATTCGAAGCAAACTGTTTGCATGCATACTTATTAAACTGCTAAGCGACAGAATCAGATTATCAAAAGAGAGACATGATTTAAGCGAATTGATTAAAAGCTCTACAACTGACAGTACTCATTATTACTGATTTTAGATTTATGCTTAAGTGAAGTGGACCAGATTCGATTAGGAATTCCTATAGGCATGACTTCTATGCGTTGTTGCTTTTAAACCTTGTACACATGGTGTAAAAATGCAGAAAAACCTTATTGGCATAGTATCTAAATGCATAAGACTAGTTTTAATCCTATAAACATGGTATCTAGTTTGCAGAATTTTGCTTAAGGCCTATGCGCATGGTATCTAGGTGTAATTGAATACGCAGAATCGAAAAATCCTAGAGGCATGACTTCTACTTGTATTTGAATATGCAGAATTCAAAATACCTATAGACATGATTTCTATATGAGAATTGGATATGCAGAATTCAGAACGACCTATAGGCATGATGTCTATATGCATTTGAGTATGCAGAATTCAAAATATCTATAGACATGGTATCTATGTAAGATTTGGATATGCAGAATTCAGAACGACCTATAGGCATGATGTCTATATGCATTTGAGTATGCAGAATTCAAAATACCTATAGACATGGTATCTATGTGAGAATTGGATATGCAGAATTCAAAATGACCTATAGGCATGATTTCTATATGCATTTGAATATGCAGAATTCAAAATACCTATAGACATGTTATCTACCCTTTGAATACATAGTCACCCAACATTTTTCACTAACCATCCCCAAGAGTGTATTACAAATTATTACAGCCCGAAATAAAATAAGAATACATCAGAAAAATATAAATAAAAGTACAACTAGAGGAAGCCTGATTTCGACTTCCTCACTGAGTTATGAGGCAAACCAACTCCAAAAGATCATGATCAAAAGCCTTTCTCCTATTTGAGTGTGTCAAAGTTCCCGAAGAGCCTCAATGGGACTCCGGGCAATGCTCACACCCAAATGTATTATTAGGACAGGGATACATGCGGTGTGGAAGGGCCAGCCCTCAAGTGTCCAAGTTCAGAGGGAGCTCAAAGGGTCCCAAGGCAAGGCTCACAAGAGGGGGCAAAACTTAAAGACTAAGAAAGCGTGCAAGTGCAAAACAGAATGCTAAAAGGGGGGAAATGAGAGGGAAACAACTACAAATAAGTACCCATAAGGGGTCCAGGGGAATAGGGAAATTATGAAAAGCCTATTGCTTAGGCAGGGGCAGGCTTTAGGCATGCCCAGCAATGGAGAATGCTAGCATACCTATAAGCCTACTAGAACACACATTATTAGAGGCTAGGATCCCAAGGGATCAAGTTTGATTCATGGACAATAATTTGCAGTATTGCCGTGCCTCAAACCATAGCATGAACACATAAGGGGTAAGGGTTTGGGATTCATAATAGAACATGCATAAAGAAATTTTAGCATGCTAGAGTAAGTGTTGAACTATATAGAAGCAGTAGGTAGACATGCATACAAAGGTAGTAAATAAACACATTGTTGTGGTGCTGAAAACCTTAAATCAGGACATACCGGTTTCAAAGAAGCAAATAGAGAAAAGCAGATAGTAGGGCTTGCAAATAGGCCACAGTACATCTAACAAGAGAAAATACTTTTGAGTATGGGTATAAGTTCAGAAAGACTATGAGTGTTCATGTGTTTGTATCAATGAAGAGCAGGTATTTATAGTGTGTAAACAGGCAGCAAATAAGGTAAGGATTGTAGTTCAGAAATAATTAAGTAAATATGTGTCAATTAAAATTAAATTAGTATCAAAGACTTCCTTTAACCAAGGAGTTTAAACTTAAACGGTAGCATGCAAGTGCTAAATAAGGGAAGAAATCATATAGGGCTGAATATGACCAATAAGGAAATATTTCCAAATTAGTACAAGTACACAGTAGGTAATAGAGGCTAGGTTCATCAGACTCTAATCAAGGAAAGGCCTGTAAGAATCCCATACCAATGTAATCAAGGTAAGGGGATCAAATCGACTTAAGTAGAAAAGGTAGGGGTCGAAGGTTCGAAGGAAAGTATTCAAATAAATCCAAGAAGCAGGGAAATCAGAAAGAATCAATTACAAGAGTGCAATCAGAATTACACAAAGAGATTTGAAATCAGTCCACAATCAAAGGTTATTTTGAGAGGGAATTTTAGCATATAAAGGAGTGCATAACATTAGGCATGCAAGGCTGAACTCATGACTAAGAGAGACAGTCACATAGGTCCATTTCACCAACTTAGTAATAGAGAAAGGGGATGGTATCAGAAGTATGCAAAAGGTCAAGTAGAAAGCTTTTCTGAAAACTGTAATCCAGTTCCAATGAGAGCAGTAAATCAAAATCACATAAAGCACAGAAGTTGAAACAAAGATTTGGAAACTTAGTCGAGCAACAGATGAAGCAACTTCAGAAACCCAAATAGGTCCAAAGAGATTAGGGTTTCGAAACCAAACTAGTTCAGAGATGAGGAACCAATAAATCACATAGCAAATAGCCTCAAAACTCGGATGAACCTCAAAATTCTAGGGGTTTACCATTAATCGAGTATAGAGACGAAAACAAGTAAATCAGGCAGAAATACTTACGAAATAAGTTCAGAAATCTCAAAAGAGAACTAAGACTCTTAGCATGTATTTTCCAGTAGAAGAAACTCATGAGAAACATAGTAAAAGAACCACATAATAAACACAGTAGAAGAACACATAAAGAAACACAGTAGAAGAAACTCGTAAGAAACATAGTAGAAGAACCACATAAGAAACACATAAGGAAACTAGTAGAAGAAACTCATGAGAAACACAGTGGAACATGTTTAAAGATCAGAAAACCCCTAAATCGGAAAAGATAAAGGTTTTGAAAGCAGAGTTTTTGAAAGAAACTTTTGAGAAAACGTTTAAAATTTTAGGGAAAACACGGATCTAGAACAGATCTAAAGAAATCAGAAGAACCTCAAAAGTTAGGGTTTCAGAAGGAACCAAATGGTGAGAAAGGCTTGGAGAGTCATTGATCTTAGCAGGAGAAGTCGAGATCAGGCTCGAATAGCCATGGCTTGCCGGAGCAAGGCCGGAGATGGCCATAGAACTCGAATCAAACAAGCTCTGGGCCAAGCTTCTTCGTGGTCAGGCCTCGAAACTTCAGTAACCAAACGTGTAGGAGTTATAGGAGTCTAGTATAGGACTTCAATGGCCTTGGAAGCCATGGATTCCAACGATTTTAGGCTGGAAGTGGAGAGAGGCGACTAGGGTTTGAGAGGGGAGTTGAGAGAGAACTGAGAGAGGAGGGAGTTTGAAGGTGGCTACAAGTGCAAATGACTAGGGTTTGGGGGGGGGGGGGGTAGGTCGGGATTAATTTAGGAAAGGTTAAATGGTGGCCGTTGATCATTTTCATCAACGGCCTGGATTAAATAGGAATCCGGGCGGGTTATTCAAACGGGTTGTGGGTCGGGTAGATTTAGGATTTGGGCTGGGTAATTGGATTTGATATTGGGTTTAATTAGGGGTTCAAATCTGGCCAAAATTGAAATACAAATGGGCTATCATTTAAATAGCCATTTTTTCCTTTTTTATTTTATAAAAAATAGTAAAATAATTTCCAAAAATAAATTAAAAGCACTACATAATTATCCAATTAAAAATACTGAAATTAATTTTATAAATATAAATACAATTAAATCTTAAAAGAGGCAAATATTGCAATTATATGCAATTTAGCTTTAAAAATGCCACATAAATTTGTAAAAATATGAAAACATTATGTTAGCTATATTTTAGTATAAATATGAGAATACAATAAATGAATTACCAAAATGATAATTTTGGAAATAATTATTGGGTTTTTCTTGCTAAAGTAGGGCAATAAATTGATTTAAAAATCCTTAAAAAATTAAGAGAAACATATTAAAACCTTGGGACATACTTACATATCCATATACATGATATTTTGAATGTATTTTGCATATAAAAAATATACAGGAAAAAATTGGGTATCAACAATGGATTTCACGGTATATTCGTAATACTGTAGATGTTGGATTATTTTTTGAGCAGGAAGATAGTCAGCATCTGGTTGGATATTGTGATTCAGATTATGCGGGTGATTTGGATAAGTGTAAATCAACTACTGATTATGTTTTTATTTTTGCAAATGCACCAGTTAGTTGGAAGTTTACTTTGCAGTTAACGGTTGCTTTGTCTACTACGGAGGCAGAGTACATGACAATTACAGAGGCTGTAAAGGAGGCAATTTGGAGGTTTATTAGAGAGAGCTTGGTATTGGTCAAGAAAGCATCACACTATTTTGTGATAGTCAGAGTGCTATCCAATTAGCAAAGAACCAAAGGTGGAATCATGGTGCAGAAAATTCGGACTACAGACAAACCCTGCTGATATGCTAACAAAAGTAGTGACTGCGATCAAGTTTCAACATTTTTTGAACTTGATCAACATTGTTGAACTTTGAAAATTGAAGTTGAAGACACAATCAAAATTTATCACTAAGAGAAAATTGAAAAAGTGAAATCTTGCCAAGGTGAAGATTTGTAGAATTTGACAAGATTAATGTGAACTAGTGTGAACATTTGAAGCCTCCTTTTTTTGGAAGAAATTGGTAGATGCATTTACATTGCATGATCACACTTAATATGATGTCATGCATGACATTATTAAGGCAATTTCCCTTCTATAAATAGCAAGATTTTTGTTCATTTGTAAAACATCTCTCACTTGCCTTCTTATCTCCTAAGGCATTTGAATCTTCTTTCTCTCTTATAGTATTTCACTTGTATTTTGGAGTGAAATAAAGTTTGACTTGATTGTGTCCGGGGACTAGGCAAAAATTAAATTTTGCCGTACCTCGTTAATTTCTGCTATTCTTTTTATTATTGTCTCATTTAATATTTATTAGCTACCTTTAGATATAGTAATTGTGATTTAATCACTTTCTATATATTCGGCTTCCGCAACATTGTGCTGCTTCGAAGACACATGCCATGTTATTGAACAACAATGATATAATTTACTTCAACACATACAACCAAATTTTTAAAATTATACAGTTGTTTTAATAATTTTCAGCTAGTACTATGTGTGCCAAAGTAATGCATGTGATTAGATTCCTTGAACCATAAAACGTTTTATTTTTCATTTTAGCCATAGTATATGGATTATTACATTATGAGCAGAATAAAGACTTGAACTTGATAATTAATAACATTGCAGGCAGAATCGTTTTTTTAATGATTATCTGGTTTCAGGAATACAAAATAATTGGGTTTCAGAAAAGAAAAAGATTGTTTCTTTTAACAAAATGGTTATGAAGAAAAAACCAGAAAACAGAATTGCAAAATATTTACAGTCTTCCCTCCAATGACATGTAGAGATTGATGGATGTCTTCTATCCTTAGGAAGAAGAGAACAACAACAACAACGATCAGTAAAATCCCACTAGTGGGGTCTGGGGAGGGTAGTGTGTACGCAGACCTTACCCCTACCTTGAGGAGGTAGAGAGGCTGTTTCCAAAATTTTATCCTTAGGAAGAACAGAAAATGTCTTAATTTCTTGAAAGGACTTAGAAGTTTATCCGAATCTTAATTTCAAAGTGGTCTGATTTCGTCATAGGTGGCTCGAGATGGTATTCAATGGTTACAACTGTACCAATTGCTTTCGACTCTAATCATGTATACATACACAAAAATATTAAAGGACTCATATACATAGCAATTGCATTCATTTTTTAACACGGTAAGTTTTGTATTTACCTCTGAATTTGGCATGCAGTCTGATGTATTCATGACTAGTTCCAAAACAATATCGAAAGAGATGTTCAATTACACTTACTATTTGGTGAAAAAATTAACCCAGATATATAATCGGCATAATACATAAACAGGCCTCAAACTTGGCCTTAGCTGACAAGTATGCCCTCCAACTTTGAGTGTGCACAAAGTAGGCACCTCAACTTATATAAAGTTGAAGACGTAAATACAAATGCTGACGTGACACATAAATTTTGCAAGTTGGAATATTCAACTGAAAAAGTGGAAACAAGTTAAGGTGCCTACTTGTGCACACTCAAAGTTAGAGGGCATATATGCCAGCTGAGGCCAAGTTTATCCTTATTGAATAGAACATAGGCAGTGTTAAAGATCATTGGAAGAATATAAATCAGTGTTATCACATGCGAAAATGCAAAAAAGCTCTAAGCTCTATTGGGGCTTTAAGAGCAAATATAGCGTGGGCTTTAATGAAAAATGGTGAAAGGGAGAAAAAGATACAAATATATATGCACAGTCCAAGACCAATAATTATAATCATGAATAACAAATATATAGACAAAGAAATTGAAAACAATTATCAATTATTTCGTGTCGCTTCTTCAGGATTACGCACATTGGTAAGGAAAAGTATGTCTTGGAGCGTTGATGACGACACTAAAGCACCCACTAAGCGAGGCGAAGCGCTCAACATGTTTTGAGCCCTACTACAGGGTTTAAGCGCGCCTTTGACAACACATATATAAATCATATCATAAGAATGAAAACATGAAAAGAAAAATAGTTTTTTTGATGAATTGCATTAACAATAAACAAAAAATAGAACAAATATTTGTTTTTTTTAAAAAACTTTATACTATTAATGCATGTAACGGTTTTTCTGGTGATCCAAAAATGTTCTTCCTCATACAAAATGCAGCATTAAGAAACTCATCCATGGCTATAACTGAAGAACCCTTTAAACCTTCTTTAGTAGTAATAGAAGCACTATGAATCATCTCTTTCACCATTAATGCTCTCTTTCTCATCTCCTTTCCTTGTGTTTCCTTCATAAGAATCTCAATTTTCTTCACTATCTCCTCATGCTTTATATCAGAGCTAATTACTACTCCACTAGCCATTATTCTAACACAAACTTTAAGCTCTTCCTCTAACATCTTTGCATTAAAAGACTGCTCTGCTCCCATTGGCCATCCAAGAATTGGAACTCCATTCGTAAGAGCTTCCATTACTGAATTCCATCGACAATGACTCAAAAAGCCGCCAATTGATTTATGTGACAAAATCTCCATTTGTGGTGCCCATTGTTGGACTACAAGTCCTTTTTTACTATATTGAATTCTTGGTAACCACTCATTTTCTTGATTAATTTTTGATGAGTTCCTTTTTATCCATATGAAATTTATCCCACTAGATTCAAGTGCTCTGACTAAGTTCTCTGTTTGTGACTCTGTTATTGTACATTGAGAACCAAATGCTACATAAAGAACTGAATTTGGAGACTTGGAGTCAAGATAATTTATGCAAATCTTTGAAATATCTTCTGATGATTTTCCAGCTCTTGCTTTGCTACCAAATGATGAAACAATTGGTCCTATTGTCCATATTGGACAAGGGAATTGCTTTTTATAATAATCCAACCCCATCAAATCCATCTCCTCCACTGTGTTAAAAAACATTCCATCAGTCTCTAGCCATTCTTGAAACATGGTCTGAGGAAATGGCACAGGTCCTGTAAAAACCGTAAATAGTATATGTAAAAAACACTAATATTTCGCAATTTCTATAGTACAATGTATTCTGTTGCTAAGAATATTAAAAGTTGAACGGTTAAGTTTAAATCCTGAATCGGCAGTTACCTGTAATGACTCTGATATCTTCAGTCAGTTCTTTAACAAGAAGCTTACAGTTTTTGAAACCAGGAAGAAAATATTCATCATCTGATTTTTTTCCTACATGAGGAAGATTTATCCAAGTTGAGTGATAAGCCCCCATACCAAAACATCCACCAGCATTGAATATAACATGAAAAATTCCAAATGTATGAGCAATTTTAGCTGTCCATGAAAAGAACATGTCTGAAATGACACAAAGTGGTGGCCTAGAGCAATTTTCTTCAAGAAAAAGATTGGACATGATTTTAGTGAAGGCTGGTTTGAGAGAGGGAGTGGATTCGAGGAATCGGATGAAGAGCGGAAGTGGCAGATTCTCGGTGGATTAAGTGTCGGGAGGGAGGCCGTGGGATGTGCTATCATAAGGGATTTTGAGGAGACGAATGAAGGAGTGTGGTGGAATAGATGGTCGGAGTTTCTTGATATTGAGAGAGGTGGTGATAAAGGTTATGGAATAACCTTTTTCTTGCTCTAGTTTGAGAGCTAATGCTAAAAATGGGATGAAATGGCCTTGTGCCATTAATGGAAACATTACTATGTTTTCTCTTTTTTGTGTCATTGACAAGAGTGTACAGAAGAACTATAGTGAGTGTGTGTGTGTTTGTGAGAAAATATAGGGAGTTTGGGTATAGTTCTTGGACAAAGATATATAGAGACGATGAAGTAAAATTTTAAATTTTCTCTCTTTTAATTTCTTGAATTATTATCTACTATCATTATCAAGTCTTTTTTTAACCCTCAATAAAAGAGAGATTTTGGAAACCATGTGAATATATTCTTAACAGACTAACAATTCCAAAATGTAAAATATAGTTTAACATTTTGGTCAGGTATTTGTCTTACTTGATTCTTTAAAATAGCGGAGTAACAACTTGATCAAGAAAATGTGTTAGATAGTGACATAGTAGTTGAAATATCTATACGTGTATTGTTTGAATATTTGTGCAGCTAATTTTTCGAAGCAGCCGTAGGACAAATTTAAAACAAAAACCTATACAAGTTGCAGAAGCATATTCGTTTTTTTTAAGTCAAAATAGCACGGGCTAGCCATTTTTTGGACAGATAATCAAAAAATAGCCGGTATTTAAGAAGTCATTAAAAACTAGCTTTTATTTTGCTGAAACACGGAAAGTTCCAGCATAGCAGGATTATGGAGCTTCTGCGTATAAACTTCTAGCATATATGTTGGAATTCCAGGACACGAAATTTTTTAGTATAATATGCGGGATTATGGAGCACTTACATATAAAATTCCTGCATATTATGCTGGAAGCTCATATGTAAAAAATTCGAACTCCAGCATATTAGCCGGTATTTAAGAAGTCATTAAAAACTAGCTTTTATTTTGCTGAAACACGGAAAGTTCCAGCATAGCAGGATTATGGAGCTTCTGCGTATAAACTTCTAGCATATATGTTGGAATTCCAGGACACGAAATTTTTTAGTATAATATGCGGGATTATGGAGCACTTACATATAAAATTCCTGCATATTATGCTGGAAGCTCATATGTAAAAAATTCGAACTCCAGCATATTATGCTGGAATATTTTCGGATTTTTAATAATGTTTTTGTTCAGCTTTTATCTTACATGAAAAACGACTAAATTTCGATTACTTTTGAAAATGTGGCTATTTTTTAATTACCAGTTGTAAATCTAGTTATTTTTTAAGGTCACCCTTTTTTTAAGTGTATAATTATTTTGCACCATCATGTTAAATTATCTACACTATTAGATTACTCTAGGTAACAATCATGATCTGGAAATCTGAAAAAATATTGTATAGTGAATAACCTACTATGATATGGTTAATACATGTAAAAATAAGTATACAATTTAAATTATATACCCTTTTTATAATTTCCTTTAATCTTTGTTGTTTCAGTTTTTCTTTTTCTCCATTCCCTCTTCTTCTTCCTTTTTTTTGGTTTCCTTTTTTACTTTGGAATACTAACATACAGCTAGCTCGCAAGATACTTCTACTTTGTGCATGTACAGTGTCCTTAATAACACGCATTGAAATTGAGTTGCTCATAGCCTTCGTGGTGGAGCCACTGAATTTCTTTCCGGAGTTGTATTGTGTATATAGGTAAAATATTTTTTTATGTGTTTATATATAACTAGTTTCAAGGTATGCGCTTTGCGCGTGTAACCTATATTTAAAATAAATAAATATTATATTAAAAACTATTTAAGAGTAAACAATACAAATATAAACTTCAAAATTAATGAGTATATAACTAACTTAACAAAGGAAGAGATTCTTGTAACAACCCGGCCATTCATTTTAAGAATTAACACCCCGATCCCCTATTAACTGCTTTTTCCGTATTTGTTTTTGCTATTTTGATTCGCCAGGATAATTGGTTTTGAGTTTCGGAGTGTTTTGGGACACTTAGTCTCTAAGCGAGAGCTTAAGCTTTAGAATTTGGACCGTAGTCGGAGCAGTGTAAAGACGGCCTAAGAATAGAACCCGTCGATTCCGTTAGCTCCGTTGGGTGATTTCGGGCTTAGGGGCGTGTTCGGATTGTGTTTTGGAGGTCCATAGCTTATTTAGGCCTGAAATGCCGAAAGTTGAACTTTTGAAGTTTCCGGTTCGATAGTGAGATTTTGATATCAGGGTCAGGATGGAATTCTGAAAGTTGGAGTAGCTCCGTAGTGTTGAATGTGATGTGCTTGCAAAATTTCAGGTCATTCGGACGTGGTTTGATAGACTTTTTGATCGAAAGCATAATGTGAGAGTTTTTGGAGTTCTTAGGCTTGAATTCGATGTTAAATTGGTGTTTTGATGTTGTTTTGAGCATTCCGAAGATTGGAACAAGTTTGAATGATGTTTTAGGTTGGTTGGCATATTTGGTTGAGATCCCGGGGGCCTCGGGTGTGTTTCAGATGCTCAACAGTTCATTTTTGGAACTTAGAAAATTGCAGAAAAAGTTGCAGTAGTCAGTTCTCGTTTCCTTCTTCGCGTTTGCGAGTGGGGTCTCGAGTTCGCGAAGAGGAGCTAGGCCTGGTGAAGGGTCAACGCTTCGCGTTCGCGAAGGTATTCCCGCGTTCGCGAGGCTGTGGGATCTTATACCTACGCGTTCGCGAAGGTAGTCCCGCGTTCGCATAGGAGGAGGAAGGTTGATCATCGCGTTCGCGACTTGGGCATCGCGTTCGCAAACGAGGAAAAATGGACCAAGCGGAGTTGTGCTTCGTGAACGTGAGGATCATTCCGCGTTCACGAAGAAGGAAATAGCTGGGCAGATTTTAAAAATCCAAAATCGAGAGTTTAAGCCTTAATTCATATTTTGGACTTGGGAGCTCGAGAAATTGCGATTTTTTAAGAGAGTTTCACCTGGGCGATTTAGGTAAGTAATTCCTACTCGGTTTAGACTAATTTCTATGAATTTACACTTAAATCCATCCTTTAATTTCGAATTTATGGTGGAAAATTGGGGGAAAGTTCTTAGACCTAAATTTTGAGTTTTGATTGGGGATTTGACATTGGATTTGGATAATTTTGGTATGGTTAGACTCGTGAAAGTATGAGGATTCTGAAAATATAAATTTTACCCGATTTCGAGACGTGGTCCTGGAGCGCATTTCGCGTATTAGCTTAGAATTTATTAGTGGAATTAGTTACTTGAAGTGTTATTTATATTATGAAGTTGATTTGAATAGATTTGGGCCATTTGGAGTCGAGTACTCGAGGCAAGAACGTGGTTTTGGGTTGATTTTGAGCCGGTTCGAGGTAAGTGGCTTGTCTAACCTTGTGTGGGGGAACTCCCCTTAGGATTTGGTATTATTAATATTTGAAATGCCTTGTACGTGAGGTGACGAGTGCATACTTGTACTAATTGTTGAAAAATCCGGTTTTCATTAAGTAATTATAATTGTGTTTTCTTTCCTGTTTATACTACTTGAAATTTAAACCTGTTGCTAGCTTAGAGAAGCATATCTATTCGACTTATTTTCTTTACTTGCTCAAACTGCCTTATTTGGATTATGTGCAGCATGCTAGGATAGAAATAACTGCTTTACCTTGGTATGAAATTTGAATTGAATTGTCTATCTTTCATGTTGTTGCTGTGTGTTTACTTTGGGACTACGGGCACGGTATCTCGGGAGATCCCCCCTGCCTGTTTACATTTGGGACTACGGATCGGTATTCCGGGAGATCCCCCTGCACTTTTATATTGGAACTATGCGACTGCACCAGGTAGATTTCCCCTGTACTAGATATTTATATTTGGGGACTACAGATCAGATTTTTGAGTGACTGAGAGGCTTGCCCGAGGGGCTATAGACATACATGTGCATGAATGATGCTTTACCTGAGGGGCCTGTTTATGAACTTACTATTTTTCACTCCTCCTTAAAGTGAGTTTTCATCGAATATGTTGATTTAATTACTGCTTCCACTCATCTTTAGATCGAGCCTCTATTGAAAATGTTGAACAAATGCTTTAAACAATTTTCATTTAAACTGAAGTTTTTAAGTTATGAAATGGGTATAAATTTCTGTTTTTGCCCGAAGGCTGTGTACGAACTATGTTTTGCCCGAGGGGCCTATTATGGTTTTCATCTCTTTTATTATAAATGGTATTGAACCCCTACTGAAACTGTTGGAAAGCATTTTCCAATGATTTTTACTAAAAGCTGGATTTTAAATGAAACGATTGACTCGTATTCTGATTTGAAAGCATGTTCTGCTTATTGAGTTTATCATAAATGTGGATTCATTGTTTCCTACTGCTCAATCTTTATTTACTCTTATTACTTACTGAGTTGGAGTACTCACATTACTCCCTGCACTTCGTGTGCAGATTTAGGTATTTTGGAACCCGGTAGCGGGCGATAATTGCTCAGATGCGGAGTCATCATAGTTAGCAAGGTGGCTGCACGACGTTCGCAGCACCGCTTCCTTCCTTTCATTTTCATTATTGTACTTAGTACATTTTTTGACTTTTTTTGTTGTATTCAGACCTTGGTAGATGCTCATGACTAGTAACACCCCAATATCGGGCTTGTGTAATTATTCCGCGTTTTTCTTTTAAATGTTTATTATGAGATTATTGGTTTATAAATGGTATAAAAACAACTTTTATTGTAAAATAGTTTATTTGGGAATTGTGTCGGCTGACCTTGTCTTCATGAGAGGCGACATCACGACCGGGTCCGGTTTGGGGTCGTGACACCCACTTTTCTATATAAACTTCTCTATTTACTTGTATTTCTTATTTTTCTCCTTTTTTTTATTAAGTTTGTCCTTTTGTGTTTGATGAGTGCGAACGTAGTATGGAACTTATATCCTTAAATTTATTTTTGTTCTTTTATGCTAAGAAAGTTATACAAATTATAATTATTGTTTATTACCTAAACCATATTCAAAGTGAGTATTGTTAAATATTGTTTATAGTACCTTCTGGAAGTTCATACTGAAATTTGATAGCATTTGGAGCTTATTTGAGGTGATTGGAATCGAAAGTTTTAGTTGAAACTCAAAGATGAACACAGCGCCAGTATACCGCTACGGTATACAATATGCTGTAGGAGTATATAGCCATACTGCAACAATATACTATTATAGTTTATAATATACTACAACGGTATATTGTAATAATCGAAGAAGAACACAATTACCTAACAATATACCGCTACAGTATACAATATACTATAGGAGTATATAGTTATACTGCAACAGTATACTATTATAGTATACAATATATTATTATAGTATATTGTAATAATATGCAATATACTGTAACATTATGCTGTAATAGTATACAATATACTATAAAAGTATACTTATTACACGTAAATTCACTTGTCTTTTCCCTTTTAATTTGCTTTAAGCTTTTACCCAGCGTGAAGGGCAAATTGAAAATGCAAAATAAAATAAAATATTATAGTGATATATAATGTAACGGTATACTCTTACAATTAGATCTTTTTAGAATTTTTTGAAATTTTTATTAACAATTGATATTATTTCAGTTTATTAATTAAATTAATTTTTTTAACTCTTTTCGTATAATTGTATACCCTGTTAGTATAGCTATATACTATACTAGTATTATATGTTAGTTAATATTTTTTTAGTTGTATTAGCTACATTTAATTGGTACCCAATTTGATTTTTCTTTAGTAATAATATAAAAAAAAGAATAATAAAAAATAGTGAAAATAGTAAATGAAATTAGATTATGAAGAGAAAAAGAATATAAAAAAAAGAAGTTAAATGGAATTAGAAAAGGAAAAAAGAAAAAAATAAGAAGAAAACGAGAAAAAAGAAAAGGAGAAAAGAAAAAAAGAAAAAAGAAAAGAAAAGAAGTATAGAAATAAAAAAGAATTGGAGAATAAAGAAAAAATTCCCCACAAAACCTACTATGGGTAGGAAATGTAATTAGTTTATGGGTAGAAAAATATATGGGTCGACAAGGGTAAATAGCTTTATTTTTGTGGGTAACTGTGTCAAAACTCCTTTATATAGTATAGATTAAGAAGATATTATAATAGTATTTTGCATAAAATGAATGTAGCTGGAAACTTTCAATAATCTTCACACGAATTCTCTCTAATATCTCCTTGTCTTTCTCCACATCATGTAACCCCCACCGATCAAGCCACCACTCCCACCGAAACTACCGGATAAATACATCCAAATGGAGGTAGAGCTACCTCAACACTCTTATAAGGAAATGCTCCTGGATAAACAAGTGAGTAACCAAACCAACTACTACGACATGGAAAACCAATCAGTTCCAGAACTGGATAAAGGAAAGCACATTGAAGGCTCAAATTCCACTCTCACAAGAAGATAAAGAAAGCCTTTATCTACCATGGAGATACTCGGTAATCATCAAAATATTCAAAAGGAAAATGCCTCACCACATGCTTCGATCTAAGCCCTATGGAAGCCATCCGAACAGTTAATCTTGATTGACTTAGGGTGGGACTTCTACATAGTAAAATTTAGCTTAGAGGAAAGCATGGTGAAGGCACTACACCTAGGGCCTTGGTTTATCTCTGGAAATTTTCTATCCGTACGGAAATGGGAACCAAAATTTGTCCCTCAAGAAGCCACACTCACCTCTATTGCCATTTGGATACGGCTACCCCAACTGCCAACAGAATTCTACGACAAGGATATATTAGTAAAATTTGGGAGGAACCTAGGCAATCTCCTCAAGATAGACCAATGTACATCCTCTACCCTAAAGGGGAGATATGCACGCATCTGTATCCAAGTGCCATTAGAAACCCCAGTGGAAACAATAGTAATCATAGGAGATCATAAACATGCAGTGATTTATGAAGGCGAAGGAACTCTTTGCACCATTTGTGGCAGGATAGGGCACACTGCTCCTAAATGCATCCATAAGACACACACATCCACAACATCCAATGGAGCACATGAAGTTCATCAAAAGGAACCATCCCCAAAGGAAAGTGAATGGAAGACTGTCACCTTCCCACGAAGACGCAAGCAGGGTCAACCAAAAACAATTATCAGCAATGAAGGTAAAATCCATAAACCATAGCATATTCCACAGGCAGAAGAGATACAGGTAAACGTGTTTGACGCCATTTCAGGTAAATTCTTACAAACCCAAACGTTTCATTATAATTCCAAAAACTCATTAAACAGTACACAAAAAACAAAAGGAGGCCATTGGCCCAATAAAACTCCCCACCAGTACTTAAGAGACGCCCAAACACGGGCAGAATACAAGCCCAAGAGACCAGCCCATCACGAGAGCCAAACGAAAAGCGGGGCCAACAACTGATGACCCCACTAGTTCAAATCACGAGCCCAATTCTCAAAAGGACGCCAGCCCAAACCCCAATGACTCAATCATCACGCTTGGCAGAACGCCCAATGGGGCCGATCCCTTATCCCTGAATAGGGTACTCCACCATGGGCACCACTGACAACCCAACTCCCTACCCAAACACCAAAACCTATACTTTCCCTATCAAAGCTACTGCAACTTCTTCTAATGGAGAAATCCTAATATACACAAATGATAATCGAGTGCCCTATCTGCAACCCCTTCCATCTCCAGTCGAAAAGACCACAACCGTCACCTCTATTACATCCCCAATTAATGAACACTCAACCCCAGTAAAGCAAAAAAGCACAAAAATGGCAAAAGACCTACTACCGACCACCATCTCCACCCATCCACTACCACAGGACCACCAACTGGCCTCTTGGTTAGAGGTTTCCTTGTAGGGGAAAGGCCTTTCCTACGATTTCACCCTGGACAATCGGAGGGTGACACTGATAGTGCAAAATCCAGCACACCTAGCCAGGGTGACGGTGGAAGCTTTGAACAAGGCCGATGGCGTTTGGACCTCTCCTATGGCAGTCGATGGCCAACACCGATAGCCCACTACCAATAACAGACCCCCAAACACTCAACATTCACATCCTACAGAGCTTTCAATCCCTCCCCTTCTTCCCAGATCTGATAAAGGAGGACCCAGCGGGGGAGCCAGTCTTCGTTCCGATCGACCTACCAACAAACCCCTCATATTCTCCTCCGAAAAGAAGAATAACTCACCATCCTTCCAGAAGATCCAAAAAGGAATCTGCAAAGTACCGGAGATACTCAAGAAGAATAATGCCCCAGAAGAGCCGGAATAGACTTACCCAGCATCAAGGACGGACTCGATACTACTTGACTCGGTAAGATCGATAGAATTCAGCACGGAAGAGAGAGATATAGTTGTGGTCCTATGACCCAAATGCTAGGTTTGCCAGGACCAACGAGCCCTCGAGAGGGATCTCACCAATCACCCACAACTCCAATGATGAACTACATCATATGGAATGTTCAGGGTGAAAACAATGCCGAGTTCAAACGGTACTGTTTAGAGATGGTGAGAATGCACAATCCTGCAATGCTAGTACTACTCGAAACAAAGATAGCAGACCGCAAATCCTTGGCCTAGCAGCTTGAATTTGACATGATCATCCAGTCTCCAGCAGTAGGCCCATTTGGGGGAATTGTGTTTATGTGGAAAGAGGAACTCGTAGCTGTGGAAGAAGTGGCTACTACCTCCCAAGGTATCCACGCAATGATGAAGGTAAGCCTAGATCATCCTTAATGGCTATTTTCAGCTATTTATGCTAGTAACCTCTTAACGGAAAGAAAACTCCTATGGGAGCAGTTAATCACTATCTCTAATAACACAAGAACAAACTGGGTCATAGGAGGAAACTTCAATGAAGTCTTAAAGGCCAGGGACATGTTTGGAGGCAATCCTATAAACCTGAGCCGCAACAACCTATTTTAGAATTGCATAAACAAGTGTCACATAATAGACCTAGGGTATAAATTAAGCAAGTACACTTGGACTAATGAAAGGTATTCTAACAGAACTTCCCTAATCCTAGAAAGAATAGATAGGTGCTTTGCCATGAAGGTTGGATAGAATATTACCCTGAGGCTATTGTAACGCACCTCACAAGGACCCATTCAGACCACTACCCTCTGAAAATTCAACTGGTAGGGCCTCCAAACAACAAACCCTCTAGGCCCTTTAGATTTGAAACAATGTGGACAAGCCACCCCTCTTTCCCTAGCATCATCAATAGAGCCTTCTCTGACTAATCCACCCTTCTCAATCCACTAAAAGTTTCAAGACTCTGGTAACCAAATGGAACCAGGAAGTCTTTGGAAATATTTTCCATCAAAAAAAGAGACTCATGGCTAGAATCTATGGTATTCAAAACTTTCCTAGCTACCAATTCAGTAGCTTCCTCCTAATGCTTGGAACTGACCTCAATGCTGAGCTGAACCTCATCCTCAAGAATGAGGAAGACTTTTAGAAACAAAAGTCTAGGATCAACTGGCTAAATGAGGGTGATGCTAGCACCAGATTTTTCCACACTTCAACCCTTAATAGAAGAAGGAGAAACAAAATCCTATCCCTCAAAGAAGAAAATGGTAACTGGCTCCATGACCAAAAAGACATCCAGTCAGCCATTGCAGGCTTCTTTCTTACACTGCAGACCTTTGGGCAACCACTCACCACTCCACCATAGAACCCATTCAGTCTCAAAGCCACATGCTTTCATGGACAGACCCCTTCAAGTGAGTGAGATAAAATAGGTTGTCTTCTCTAACAAACCCTTCAAATCACCAGGCCCTGATGGCCTCCACCCTTTCTTCTATAAAAAAATACTAGGATATTGTGGGAGACTCTGTCACAGAATTTTGCCAAAAGTGCTTCTCCACAAACTCAATGGATAACACCATGGACCAAACCCTTTTGTGCCTAATTCCTAAATGCCCTCAAGCTTCAATGTTGAAAAACTTCAGACCCATTGGCCTTTGTAACACCATCTACAAAGCAGTCACAAAAATCATTGTAAACATGATAAAACCAATCCTACCTCACATCATAGGACCAAGCCAAGAAAGCTTTCTAACTAACAGAAGGGCCTGTGACAATGCCATTATTGTCCAAGAATATATCAACCATTTCAGGAAAATGAAGGGCAAGAGTGGCAATATGATTATGAAAATAGACCTAGAGAAGGCCTTTGACAGGGTGGAATAATCTTTTATTAGAGACACTCTAGATGCCTTCAATTTCCCCAAGGGCCTATCCAGGCTCATCATAACCTGCATAAGTACTTCTTCCATCTTCATCCTTGTCAATGGGGGGAAACAGAACCTTTCAACCCCTCAAGAGGCATAAGACAGGGAGACCCTATGTCCCCCTATCTATTCATCTCGTATATGGAAAGACTTTCTAGATCCATTGACAAGGCAGTTCTACAAAATCAATGGTACCCCAAAAGCATAAGTAAGTCTGGACCAAAAATCTCACACCTATTTTTTGCAAATTACCTCACACTCTTTGCCAAAAAAAACATCAGAAACTACAACACCATTCTCTCCATATGACACAACTTCAATATTCAGGACAAAAAATAAACCTAACCAAATCTAGAGTCCTGTTTTCCTCAAACACCACCCAAGATACCTCCTAACATATCACCAACCTCCTATTCATCAAACACACAA